>NW_017671732.1:138123-192979 GCF_001879085.1 Nicotiana attenuata | reverse complement strand
ATGTGGCTATAATCGAAATGCAAATGGGCTACAATTGAAATGAAATGAGGCCAAATTTTAAATAGCCAGTTTTACCCCTTTTATTTTATAAAAATAATAAAAAAAGATTTTAAAAGCAAATTAAAAATACAGAACCAATTAATAATATATAAATATTAATTAAAAAATATTGAAACCCATTTTACAATTATAGGTGCTATTAATCTTAAAATAGGCTAAAATTGCAATTGTATGCAATTTAGCTTTAAAAATACCAGATAAATTTGTAAAAATATACAAAAATCACCTTAACTATATTTTGGTATAAATATGAGAGTAAAATAAATTATTCACCAAAATTGATAGTTTTGGGAATAATTACTGACTTTTGTACTGCTAAAATAGATAATAAATTGATTTTAAAATCTTTTAAAAATTAGGAAAAAATACCAAAACACTTGGGCATGCTTATATAGCATGTACATGTTATTTTGAAAGCATTTTGTGTATAAAATACATAGGGAAAAATTGGATATCAACACTTTTTCGCGTAGGAGAAGGTATAATTGTTTGGGCCCGACCCTACTTGGTATATATATATGGAAAAACGGTATTTTGAGGAGGTTGGACACACTTTTGAAATAATTTATACCTAAGGAGGCTAAGAAGACCGGAGATTCGACCTAAGGAGTCAATAACACACTGGGAGCAAGGCGGAGAATTCTTCTACGAGTTTTTCACTTCCTTCTTCCTATTTCCATTATTGGTTATGAATTCTAGTATTGTATTTTTGCATACTATTATGAATAGCTAATTCGTTTTCTAGGGTTTTGATGGAACCTTTTGTAGGATAAATTCTTGTTATGTTTTTATATAATTGAGCCGTTGGATTTCTCTACTTGTTCAACTACGTGTTTATTGTTGTTGGTTGAATGGCCATCGATTGACTGTGCCTATTTATTATGTGTTGCTTAAGAAAGGATACATATTTAGGTGGTTGTTGAACAACGTCACTCCTAACGTATGTGAGAAATCAATACAACGGGTTTAAAGGCAGGTTTAGAAATAACAAAGCCTTGACGTGGTCATAATGAGCGGTTAGATAAAGCCAACTAGCGTAGTTCGAGAGAATATGTCTAGTAAATTGTTGTAGTTTCTCGAGAGAGAATTACGGCACCTAAAGTGCTCACGATCAGTAGAGAATACATTGGCAAAATTGTAGGGAATATAGCTAGAAGGATTCCGACAATTGGGGGAATCATAACTCTAGACCTCCTTAATTTAGTCTCCAACCCTTTGTCTCGTTAGTTGATAATTTTACCGCTTTGTAGTATTTACTAGTTAATTAGTTAAAAATATAAATCTCAATCTTTATAATTTAGAAAATTGTTCAAACTTGTCTTCTTAGTGATATTAAACAGATATAGCTAAGCCTTAGTTCTCTGTTGGATTCGACTCCGGACTTTTAGACCGGATTATATTTGCAGCGACCGCTTATCCTTTTTAGGACTAGAGTTGGGCATGATCAAATTTTGGCTCCTCCAAATCATGAACAGGGTGGTTCTTCTCATGGGGCTTCAACTGACATGAAGCATAAGTGATTACTCTACCCCCTGCATCAAGACGCACCCAATACCAATCTAGGAGGCATCACAGTACACTATATAAGAACCAAAAGCTGAAGGTAGAACTAGAACTGGAGTTGTGGTCAAGGCAGTCTTGAGCTTTTGAAATATCTCCTCATACTCATCCGGCCACCTGAAAGGAGCACCCTTCTAGGTCAATCTGGTCAAAGGCGATGCAATAGACGAGAAACCCTCCACGAAGCAACAATAATAACCAGCCAAGCCGAGAAAGCTCCAAATCTCAGTAGCTGAGAACGGTCTAGGCCAACTCTAAACCGCCTCTTTCTTCTTCAGATCCACTTTGATCCCCTCACTAGACACTACGTGCCCTAAGAACGCCATCGAACTAAGCCAAAACTCACACTTGGAGAACTTGGCATAAAGCTTCTCCTCTCTCAATCGCTGCAACACAATCCTCAAATGATAGGCATGCTCCTCCTGGCTACGAGAGTACACCAGGATATCATCAATGAATACTATGACAAACGAGTCGAGATAAGGCTGGAATACACTGTTCATCATGTGCATGAACGTTGCTGGGGCAGTGGTCAGCCCAAAAGACATCACAAGGAACTCATAATGACCATAACGGGTCCTGAATATTGTATTTAGGATATCTGAGTCCCGAATTTAGTTGGTGATACCCAGACCTCAAATCAATCTTAGGGAACACCCTCGCTCCTTGAAGTTGGTCAAATAGATCATCAATGCGCGGCAAATGGTACTTGTTCATGATTGTAACTTTGTTCAACTGCCTATAGTCGATGCACATCCGCATAGTACCATTTCTTTTTCACAAACAGAACTGGTGCACCCCAAGGCGACACACTAGGCTTAATAAACCTCTTATCAAGAAGTTCCTGAAGCTGCTCTTTCAATTTTTTCAACTCAGCTGGTTCCTACAATACGGAGAAATAGAAATGAGTGAGTGCCCGACACCAAGTCAATACCAAAGTCAATATCCCTGTAGCGCGGCATGCCTGGCAGGTCTGCAGAAAACACATCCAAAAAATCTTGCACCACCGGAACAGAATCAATAGTAGGAGTATCAGCATCCATATCCCCCACAAAGGCCAAATAAGACAGACACCCCTTCCCAACCATCCGTTGGGCCTTCAAATACGAAATCACTCTGCTGGGAACATAGTCTAGAGATCCTCTCCACTAGATCCTTGGTAGCCTCGGCATCGCCAACGTCACGGTCTTAGCGTGACAATCTAGAACAGCATGACATGGAGACAACCAATCCATACCCAAGATCATGTCGAAATCAACCATACTAAGAAATATGAGATCAACTCTAGTCTCCAGTCCCCCAATAGTCACTACACATGACCGATATATACGGTCCACAACAATAGTATCGCCCACTAGCGTATACACATATACACATGAACAGCTAAAACTAAGGACTCACGGGGCATATCCAGATAATGAGCAAAATACGATGATACATACGAATAAGTGAAACAAGGGAAAATAACACAGAAGCATCCCTGTGGCATACTAAGACAATACATATGATCACTACATCTGAAGCAACAGCATCCGGCCTAGCAGGAATAGCATAGAATCGGGCTGACTGCCACCTGATCAGCCTCCCCCTCTAGGGTGACCTCTAGGTGCCTAGGCCCCACCCCAAGCTGGCTGAGTGAGTGGTGTAACTGCTGGTGCTAGCATCATCGGTCGAGAACTCTGTTGTGGAGCCCCACTTAATAATCTAGGGCAATCCCTCTTGATATGACCCAGGTCCCCTCACTCAAAACAACCCCTCCTCTAACAGAGTTGTTGCTCTTGATAACCCGAAGACCTGCCTGTAGAAACCTGAGCAGACGAGGCATGGTGAGAACTCTCTGCTGGTAGTGCACTGAATGAAGACTGGCCTGAGTGAGCACTGTGAGAATCGTGGGTAACTGATGCACCACGATGAGCTGGACGAGTCGTCTCAGCGGGCCTATAAGGATGACCCCTGTTGTGGTAGGACTGTCCCCCAGAAGGAACACCACTAAAACTACCCGAACTACGAGGCTTCTTTGCCTCCCTCTCCTCACACTCCTGACTACAGACCATCTCTATCTGCCGAGCAATATTAGCCACCTCATCAAACGTAGCACCTAATACCCTCTCCCGAGTCATAAGCAACCGCAACTGATAGGTGAGGCCATTAATTAACCTCCTAATCCTCTCCCGAGTCATAATCAACCGCAACTGATAGGTGAGGCCATCAATGAACTCCTAATCCTCTCCCTCTCAATGGGAACCAGCCAAACTTCATGACGGGCCAACTTTGAGAATCTCACCTCATATTGGGTCATAGACATGCCATTCTGACGTAGCTGCTCAAACTGTCTGCGCAACTCCTCCTTGCAAGACTGTGGCACGAGCTTCTCCAGAAAGAGAACGGAGAACTCATGCCATATAAGTGGTGTTGCACCGACCGACCTGCCCCTCTCATAAGCCTCCCGCCATCTGAAGGCAGCCCTAGTAAACTGAAAAGTAGTGAATGAGACCCCACCGGTCTCCAGAATACATGTTGTGCAAAGAATCCGCTGGCACCTATCCAAATAGTCCTGGGCATCCTCAGACTCAGCCCCACTGAATGATGGAGGCTGGAGTCTCCCAACCTCTCTAGTCTCCTCTGCTCGTCATCAGTCATAATGGGACCCACCTGGCCTGAGCAACTACAACCGATTGGGCTGGTAGTATCCCCGGTGTCTGAAGTCCCTGCATCACCTGCTCTGGTGTACGGGTGGCGGGAGTCTAGGTACCTCCCCACTGAGAAGTTCTGCTGAGGCCGGAATAGAAACCGCCTGAACAAGGCTGGTGAACACAGTCAAAATCTGAGCCAAAGCCTCTTGAAGGCCTGGAATCACAATGGGCACAACTGGTGTCTAAGATGGCCCCACTGGCTCAATTGTATCTGGTACCTGCTCTTGAGCTAGAACAATTGGTGGATCTGCAGGTGCTACTCTAGCTGTTGTACGAACTACACCTCTGCCCCAACCACAGCCCCTACCGCGACCTTGGCCTCTCATGGCCCTAGCTGGTGGTACTGGCTGCCGTCCGTCCTGACTGGTAGCACATATCGTCACCATCTGTGAGAGAATAGAATAATAGAAGTTAAGTTACCAAAATCAACAAATTCGCATGACAAGAATACAAGAATGTGAAGTTTTCCTAAGGGTTTGGCAGACTCTCGAAGATAAGTACAGACGTCTCCGTACCGATTTGCAAGACTCTACTAAACCTGCTCATGACTCGTGAGACCTATGTAACCTAGGCTTTGATACCAACTTGTCACGACCCAAAACCAACCCATCGTGATGGCGCCTATCATAGTACTAGGCAAGCCGACATTCCAAACATTTGCCAACACTTTGAATGAACAATATACTGAAACAGGGTTTAAATAAGTATATAACCCTCATAACTGGATAAAAGTCATAACTAAATGCGGAAAATTCCCAAAACCTGGGCGTCACCGAGTACATGAGCATCTATATATGACAACATGGTCTAGTACATTGCTTGGAAAGTAAGACTAAATACATAAAACTGAAAGACAGGGGAAGGAGGATCAAGGTTTGGGGACACCAAGCAGCTACCTCGATGATCTCCGAATAGGTAGACTCTATTATCAACAAACGCCGTGCCCGGAAATGCCTAGATCTGCACACGAGCTATAGGGTGTATTAAGAGTACAACCAACTCAATATGTATCTCAAATAAACAAGGCAAGGTAAGAGAAGCATAATTTGTTGAGGTCATTAGTTAATTCAGTGCAATTCTGTCCTTTTTTATTAACATAATATAACATTTAAGGCTAGATCACAAGGCTTCGTGATACGAATATCCGTGTGTGCATGTGCACTAGTTCTCAAATACCCTGCTCAACAGTATTATGGCATGTAGAGGAAAGAATCACGTAAATCAAATAAATGATCAAGAAAATACAAGTTCCACACACTGCACGGACAACTCACGTGCTAACAATAGAATCTGCACGGACAACTCACGTGTTGCACCGACAACTTACATGCCAATAATATCGATATATGGATCTGCACGGACAACTCACGTGCTGTACGGACAATTCATGTGCTAATAAAATTAGTACATGGATTCGCACGGACAACTCACGAGCTAACAATAGAATCTGCACGGACAACTCACGTGCGACCATTAAAAATATCATACATGAGCAATCAAGAATGTATACAGGTATGTAATGGATGAAATATGATTCTCCTATCCCTGGACTAGTAAATAACATGCTAAAGTGTAGGCATGTGCATAGTGTGCTATCGTAGCTCAATCCGGCAATTTCATCAATGAGAAGTAGTTATCAAGTTCGTTCAGGGATTAAACCTCTAAGTAGACTCATCATGGCTCAATTAGATCATATAAACTATTACCACATGTTAGATATCGAAGCCCGAAGCTTAACAGTTATTTCTAGGCTTATAGCAACCCAAGCACAACCCAAACATGAATATACAATTCCTGGTTGTCGCGCCCCTTTTTCTCGCGAAATCGTGTTTCGACACGTGATAACTCTTTTAAAGAAGGTGTTAAAAGAGAGAGTCGCCACCTAACGGGTTTGAGGTGCGTTAGGACACCTATTTTCAAATAACTCTGGTTTAACCAGTTCGCGCCACCAAAGATCGGGTAAGGGCTAAAATTACCTCGAAGAGAAGGTGTTAGGCACTCTTCGAGGTCCACAACTGTGGGTCCCGGCCGAACTCGAATTATATGAAATAGTCAAATAAACAGAGAGAAAGATAAGAAGTTTGGGCAATTATTAACAAAAATCCTTGAATAAACACCAATAATTGATTTAAAGACAAGATGGGGGGTCCTAAGTTTTTAGCCTAAAGGATCACCCTGTGCAACATAAATAATACTTCGTAACTCCCTCGAGATGGGGTGTTACTCGTATTATTCAGCGGGCACAGACTATCATCTCCTACTACCCGATTACTATCTTTAAGTTTGCTACCTAGAGCGCACTAATTGATTCTAAATCGTGTCTTATGTGTGCACTACTCGTCCCATGCCTATGGTCCAGGAGGCGTTTGGACCTCTATTTTTGATAGTTCTAGACTTATCTTAGGCTGCTCAAAAGTGATAAAACTAGGCGTCATACAAAACAAGTTGGACTTCATGTAAAGGCAATTAAGGGCTCAAGTTAGCCTCCACACTTAGACAACGAATGCACGCGAACAAATTCTCACATTAAGCGTTTGACAGTTTCAGAATTGAGCCAAATTAAAACCATTAAGCCCTATAGACATGGTTTATATGTGACCTCGTGCAGGCAGTTTAGAGTTGAGCCAAATTAAAACCATTAAGCCCTATAGACATGGTTTCTATGTGACCTCGTGCAGGCAGTTTCAAATGCAAGGTGCCATCTTATAGACATGATTTCTAAATAACTTATAGTTTAGGGGAATCTGGTATTGCTTGCTGATTATTGAAATTACAAATTATACATGATTAAACCTATAGACATGATCTCTAGGTGATTACGCAGTAGTTGGCAGTGATGACTGTTGGAAATACTCAGAATTACTGAGTTTGATCCTACAGGCATGCTTTGTAATAGTGTCAGAGCTTAAGCAATGAAACAGTGTTTGAAAGCATAATATTAACACTTTAAAGTGAGTGATAATATCCTATAGGCAGGATTTCTAATGATTAGTAATTGAAATTGACCTTTTTTATACTTATCCCCTATAGGCATGATTTCTAGATGAAGATCAGTAGAACATAAGCTAATATAATCCTATGATCATAGTATATAATGAATATGCTGAAATTGAAAAATTGGTCATTTTATTTCCTATAGGCATGATATCTAATAAAACACATAGGAGCAGATATGTTGAACGAATAAAACACTCAGGTCCTATAGGCAGTTTATCTAACAACACGTAGGAGCAGAACATGTTGAACAAATTAAACACCTATAGGCAGGATTTCTACCCGTTTCATGCAAACATTAGAATAGACCCATTTTCCCAATTTTCACTAACACCCCAATTATTATTACAGCATTATTACAGGCCCAATGAATGAAATAAATTACAAAGTTACAAAATAACTATAGTGGGCCTAAGACAGGCCCAAAGTATACCCAGCCCAGCCAGGCCTTCAATTTCCTAACCATACAGGTTTCACCACAGCCTAGAAGTCACAGTTAATCCAACACAAAATAGCCAAAACCCAGTAGCCATCAATAAAAAAAGAAAACAACCATTTATACAAGCCCATTAGCTTATTCGGTAGGTGAAAAGGGGAAAGATTGAGCAATTAGGACAAAGTGTCCAAAGAACCTTAGACCCTATTGTGTCAGAGTTCACAAGGGTCTCAATTGGACCCCGAGCAGAGCTCACACTAGGGAGGTCAATGATAGAACCTAGGTAGCCTTGGCTTTCAGCCGGCTAAGAATGAGAACTCAAAAGAGCCCAAGGAACCAGTGAAAGAGAGTAAACTAAGGTTGAGTGACAACACTGAGGGATACAAACATAGTCAAGTTGAACACATAGAGCAGATAATCGAACAAGCTTTAGGTTTTAAGAAAAAGATTCAGATAACAAGTTCAATACTTAGTGCATAAGTATCATTCATTAGCAGAGTTAAAGGGAGAACAAGTTTGCAGGATTGATGAAATACACTAATTCATAATAAAGGAAAAGGTCCAGTTATGTCCTAATGTTATGAGATAGTCATACTAATTTGGTAGCAGAACAGCATTTAGACATGATAAAAAGTAGATTACAGCTACTAGTGAATCGGGGAGTCAAAACATGCTGAAGGGCATACTAATAGAGAATAGGATCAAAACATGCTATATAGGCAAGCTATCACCACAGAAATGCAGAACAGGATAGGAAAATACACTTGTGCCGTACAGTGAGTGTAAATGTTCGTGCTTTGAATACAATTGACTAACGAAATAGAGAGCACAAATTATGCAAGAAAAGCATGTTCAAATGATAGGATTGATAGCATAAGGCAAAATTAAACACCAAAAGATGCTAACAAGTGTAAAGGTCCCAAACAGTAGTAATTCATAACATATTGGCTAGTCAGGCTTGAAAACTATCTAATTTAATAGAATCAGGTTTAGGCACGCTTCAAACTATCAACATTACAAATCTAAAAGCTAAAGAGACCTAAAAAATTGAAGTAAAGCAAACAGAATTGCACATAAGACAACCCAGAAGAACATATTAAGCAAACTTTAGGAGTGAAGACATATGCAAATAAAAGGTACATAGGAATGAAACTACGAAGTCCAGTAACTCACCAGTTAGGCGAAAAACAGAAAGAACAAAAGTCCACAATATTCTGAATATCAACGAAGCGCAAGAACCCAGAATTTTGGTGGCCATGGCTTTTAGCCGGCCAAAAACCAGAGTATAGAACAAGAAAATTGGAGAACATGGAGCAATAACTTCAGTTTTTAGTGAAAAAATTTTAACGATTCAAGTCTGTCCAAAAAGGGGAAGGGGAATGGATTTATATAGTGGTAAAATCAGCATATAAGTAAGGAAATACAGTCAATCATGACATAAAAGGAAAGAAGAACACCTAAATCAATTTAAAATCGGATTGGGAGAAGAAACCGGTAAACCCTAGTTTGACTAGGATCAGAAATTGGCCGGATATCTGGGAGATCGGAGCCTCCCAGCCTTGCTATGATTGTATAAGGACAAAATATCATCCTGATCTTGAAGAATAAGGCAGATTCCCTTGGGTTCAAAGACGGGTACTTGCCAAAATTAGGTAAGTACTAAGTAATACCATATTTGTACCAGTAACATTGATACCATCCCCAAAGGGTAAGCAAAGCATGGTAAAGATCCATGGACGGGCTAGATTCAGAGGGGGCTTGGGGTGACGGCTAGGGTTTGTGAGGAGAGGGAGAAGATTCGAGAGAATTCGGGGGCGACAGGTTTGGAAAAATGGGTTAGGGTTAGGTTAAAGGGGTTATAAAGAGGGGTGAGGGATTATTATGGGTCGTTGATCATTTGAGATCAACGACCAAGATCGAAAGGGAGTGGAGCGGGTCTATTTAGGTGGGTTGCGACCGGGTTGGGATTTAGTGGGTTGTTGGTTTGGGCTAGGGTCATTTTGGCTAGTGTATTAGGTATTTTGGGCCATTGTTTGGTCCGAAAATAAGTTTAAAAGTGGGGCTAGTTTTTAAATACCCAACATTTTAGCAAAAATAAATTATAAAAGTAATTAATGAATAACAAAAATGTTATTTGTATACTAAAATGATTAAAAACAACAACTTAACATTATAAAAACATAAAAATTTATTTTTTTGCATGAATAATGTAATTATAGATGAATATAGGCTATTATATAACAAATGTACAATTAACCTAAAAATGCAAATGTAATTACGAAAAAATACAGTAAAATATTTAAAAACATACATGTTGGTGTACATAATAAGTTTAGATGATTAAATCATCATAAAAATAATTTGAAGGATAATTTTATTGGATATTGATATAATAAAATGCAGAAAGAAATTGATTTAAAGTTGCCCCTCTTTACCTGGGAATGTTGAAAGAGTTCTCGGGTAAAGAAATGATGACCGATTTTGACCGAATGGGGTGATTGAAAAAATGGAGGCCGAACTTCGATTTCTGAGTTGCCTATATATCCCTGGTGTTACGGGAATCTGGCCGTGTGTAGTTCTGGATCCAACGGTGAACGAAACCGATGGAGTTATTATAGGAATGGTCGTATGTTCCGGAAAGAGTTTTTTTGGGAAGGATAGTATTTGATGGATTTATGCGAAGTCATGAATCTGAATTTGAGACGTTATGGATGTATCACGGGGCAAATAACTGAACGGTCATAGAATAAAAGGTGGGCAATTATTGTGGTCGGTTACGTTTGAAATATTTGCAGGATGTGAATGTTATGAATGAAAACCGGAGCGAAGATTTCTCCCGTTTGAAGAATGGTTACTTCCTGGATTACCTGCAAAACTTAAAACACGATGCATGCAAATATATAGATTATTGCGAGAATTTAAACATGATGCAAGCTCCCTTTGGACCATGAAGGTTGTCTTTGGACGGTGAGGATGATATCCTTAGACCATGACGTCCTGGGCTATGAATCGCGTGATAAGGGATTCGCAGGCCATGAAATGATGTTCTCGGGCCATGAGAATGGTGCCTCTGAACTATGACGCCTCTGAATAATAATGTGCAATATTGAGAGATCCTCAGGCCATGACATGGTGTCTTCAGGCTATGAGGATGATGCCTTCGAACTATGACGCCTTTGGACAAAATGGCGATGTTTCAGCCCATGAAATGCAAAGATATGATACTTGGTCATATAAGAAGCGAAACAAGACAGAGCTTAGTCTTGCATAAGATTGGGGCAGAGCTTAGCTCCGGGAAAGCAAAAATGGTGCTAGATTTCAAGTAGCATAGCATTCGGTATTATGCAAGGAAAGGCGGATCTTAGCCTTATGCAGTTGAGGAGGCAAGGCTTAGCCTCATGCAATTAGGGAGGCAATTCTTAGCCTTATGCAAGAAAGGGACACAGTGCTTAGTCTCATGCAATTAGGCGACAATGCTTAGTCTCATGCAAGGATAGGCAATGCTTAGCCTTATGCAGTTGAGGAGGCAGGGCTTAGCCTCATGCAAAATAGGAGACAATGCTTAGTCTCATACAATTAGGAGACATGGCTTAGTCTCATGCAGGTAAAGGCAATGCTTAGCCTTATGCAATTTAGGAGGCAGGGCTTAGCCTTATGCAAAAATAGGAGACAATGCTTAGTCTCATGCAATTAGGAGACAGTGCTTAGTCTCATGCAAGGAAAGGCAATGCTTAGCCTTATGCAGTTGAGGAGGCAGGGCTTAGCCTCATGCAAAATAGGAGACAGTGCTTAGTCTCATGCGATGGAAGACAATGCTTAACCTTATGTGATTAGGGAGGCAATGCTTAGCCTCATGCAAAATAGGAGATAGGGCTTAGTCTCATGAAAAGAAAAGACAGTGAGTGATAGTAGAGTATTTCTTATCTAGAGACATCTTTGCGTTTGGCAATTTGTCGTTATGAAGATAGTGATTTTGATATGTCTGTATTTGCGAATACTCCTGTTATGTTCATTGTGCCTGCATCCAAAGAAAAATCGTGAGTTTTGCGGGAAGGGTTGCTTCGTGCTTTCGCCTTCTCTCTTTGCTTTTGCTTGGCTTTGCTTTTGCCCTGTATTGGAATCCTGTTCAAGTTATCCTGGGCAGTATCTGGCTGTTTGTAAAAAAAATAAGTTTTTGAAAAATATGCGTGCATTTGATGAATGTAGTTATTTAAAAACATAGTAGTATACAATATCAAGTAAATTAGATGAATCAATGACTGTGACACTTTAGAGACATTGCGACTTCTCTGCATTAGAATTTTGAGGGTCCTCCTAAAAATTCTGCCCCAGTTTAATAAGCGGTTCTTTGACTATTCTTCGAAATCGGATGGACTACCCTCAAAATTCTGCCCCAGTTTCTGACCATGGCAAAATAAAGATTTTATTAAGATGTGACTGAACCCACAGGGCTGCCTACGTATCCCCTCTTAAACAGGAATCAAGTCAAGCGTAGTTTACTTACATCAGATGAAGAAATGTAAACAATCTAAACATAATATCTCTTGACTGCGTCTGAATTGATAGGCTTTGGCCAAATTTCTCCATCCATTTCTGTGAGTATGAGTGCTCCGCCTATTAGTACTCTGTGAATCATGTAGGGCCCTTTCCAATTGGGTGAAAATTTCCCTTTGGCTTCATCTTGATGCGGGAAGATCCATTTCAGCACCAGCTGCCCCGGTGTGAACTGTCTAGGTTTGACCCTTTTGTTGAAAGCTCTGGACATTTAGTTTACCATGGCATTCCCCATTCATTCTTTTCCTGTCAATGAGAGCTAATTGCTCGTAGCAACTTCTTATCCATTTTGCATCACTGAGTTCAGCTTCTTGTATGATTATTAAAGAAGGAATTTCGACTTCGGTAGGAATCACAGCTTCAGTACCGTAGACCAGCAAGTAGGGAGTTGCCCCGGTTTATGTACGGACTGTAGTACGATACCCAATAAGGCAAATGGTAATTTCTCATGCCATTGCTTGTGTTTGTCTACCATCTTTCCCAATATTTTCTTGATATTCTTGTTTCGGCCTCCACAGCTCCATTCATTCGAGGCATGTATGCTATGGAATTCTTATGCTTGATTTTGAAGGTTCCACACATAGCTTTGGTTAAGTCACTATTGAGGTTGGCAGCATTGTCAATAATGATGGATTCTGGTACCCCGAATCGGCAAACAATACGATCCCTCACAAAATCTGCGACGACTTTCTTGGTTATAGCCTTGTAAGATGCAGCCTCAACCCATTTTGCGAAGTATTCTATGGCCATTAAAATGAACCTGTGCCCGTTCGAAGCGGTGGGCTCGATCGGACCGGTGACATCCATTCCCCAAGCAGCAAAAGGCCAAGGTGCACTTGTTTCATTGAGTTCATTTGGTGGTACCCGTATCATTTCTGCATATATTTGGCACTGGTGACACTTTTGGTCATACCTGATGCAGTCCGTTTCTATAGTCATCCAAAAATATCCTACTCTCAATATTTTCTTGGCTAAAACAAAACCGTTCATATGTGGTCCGCAAGTTCCGGCATGTATCTCTTCGAGTAGTTCGGAAGCTTCCCTGGCGTTAACGCACCGTAATAATCCTAGGTCTGGAGTCCTTCTGTACAGAATTCCTCCACTTTGGAAGAAATGGTTGGATAATCTTCGGAGTGTGTGTTTCTACGTAGGATTTGGATGCTCCGGGTATTCTCATTTTGCCAAGTATTCCTTGATATCATGGAACCACGGATTCACATCCGTTTCTTCTTCAACATGAGCAATAGGCTGGCTGATTATGGATTCTTACTGGAACAAGGTCGATGAGATTCTTGTCCGGATGTAGTATCATGGAGGACAAAGTGGCCAATGCGTCTGCGAACTCATTCTGGATTCTCAGAACATGTTTGAACTCTATCTTTGTGAATCTCTTCATCAACTCTTGCACATGATACAGATACGGTAGTATTTTGGTATTCTTTATAGCCCACTCTCCTAGAACTTGATGTAACAGAAGATCTGAATCACCAATTACCAGCAATTCCTGGATATTCATGTCAATGGCCAAATTAAGCCCCAAGATGCAAGCCTCGTATTCTGCCATATTGTTGGTGCACGGAAACCTGAGTTTCGTGGATACCGAATAATGTTGACCTGTCTCTGACGCCAAAATAGCTCCAATGCCTACTCTTTTGCAATTTGCAACCCCGTCGAAGAACATTCTCCAACCGTTGTAGGTTTCGGCGATATCTTATCCTACAAATGATACTTCTTCATCGGGAAAATACATTTTCAGTGGTTCGTATTCTCCTCCTACAGGATTTTCTGCAAGATGATCTGCTAATGCTTGTCCCTGACCGCCTTCTGAGTCACATAGACAATATCAAATTCACTCAATAGTATCTGCCATTTTGCTAGTTTCCCTGTAGGCATTGGTTTCTAGAAAATGTATTTCAGAGGATCCATCCTTGATATGAGATATGTAGTGTAGGCACAGAAGTAGTGCCTCAATTTCTGAGCTATCCATGTCAGGGCATAGTAGGTGCATTCTAGCAAAGAATACCGTGCTTCATAGGGTGTGAACTTGTTACTCAGATAGTATATGGCCTGCTCTTTTCTCCCCGTCTCGTCGTGTTATCCCAAGACACAACCGAAAGCCCCATCTAGTACGGACAAATAGAGTAGCAGGGGTCTCCCAGGTTCTAGCGGGACCAGAACTGGTGGTGTGTACAAATATTCCTTGATTTTGTCAAAAGCTTTCTGGCAGTCTTCAGTCCAACTTGTTGCGGCATCCTTCTTTGACATTTTGAAAATCGACTCATAGATCACGGTCGATTGTGCTATAAAGCGTCTGATGTAATTGAGAAGCCCCAAGAAGCTCATCATATCTTTCTTGTTCTTTGGAGGTGGCAAATCCTGAATAGCCTTGACCATTGACGGGTCTAGCTCAATTCCTCGACGGTTGACAATAAATCCTAACAATTTTCCAACGGGGACTCTAAAGGAACATTTTGTGGGATTCAATTTCAAATTATACCTTCGAAGTCGATCTAAGAATTTCCTCAAGTCTGCTATGCGATCTGTACCCTTCTTGGATTTGATGGTGACATCGTCAACTTACACTTCTATCTCCTTGTGTATCATATCGTGGAAAATGGTTGTCATGGCTCTCATAAGTGGCCCTAGCATTCTTTAGACCAAATGGCATCATTTTATAAAAATATGCTCCCCATGGCGTAATAAAGACTGTCTTCTCGGCATCTTCTTCATCCATCCAGATCTGATGATATCCTGCGAAGCAATCCACAAAGGATTGGAGTTCATGCTTGGCACAGTTGTTGATCAGTATGTGTATATTGGGCAACGGGAAATCATCTTTGGGACTTGCTCTGTTTAAATCCCGATAGTCGACACATACTCTGACCTTCCCATCCTTCTTCGGAACTGGCACAATTTTAGTCAACCAAGTGGCATATTTGACCACTCTAAGAACTTTAGCTTTGATCTACTTGGTGACTTCCTCTTTGATTTTCAGACTCATAATCGGCTTGAACTTTCTGAGCTTCTGCTTTACAAGCGGACACATCGGATTGGTAGTAGTCTATGAGCCACTATAGACGTGCTCAAACCAGTCATATCATCATAAGACCATGCAAAAATATCTTCATACTCTTTCAGGAAACGGGTGTACTCTTCTTTCTCTGATGGTGACATGTGAATGCTCATGCGAGTTTCTTTGACTGTTTCGGAATCTCCCAAATTGACTATCTCGGTCTCGTCCAGATTGGACTTAGGCCTGTTCTCAAAATTTTCCACTTCTCTGACAATTTCCTCATGTATTATATCTTCTTCTTCTATTTCCTCTGAATCACTATCCATATGTTACGTTGTCTCAGTACATGTCACAGTCGTCGGTTTATCAGGATAAGTAATAATAATGTTGTAGAGAGAAAATGTAAAGGATAATAATAAATACTAAAATAGCAATGCATTAAATAAATCTTGAAAACATCAAAACAAGTACGACTCGATGACTTGAGAAATTATTTCAAAACAAAATATGTTCAAAACAAAATACTCAGAATGTCTTATATGCTTAAAATTGCTTTTTAAAAATAAATTATGCTAATTGCCAGGCTACCCAGGAACTCGACGGGCCCGGGATGATGTGGCAGTCCAGTTCTTGAGAACGGCTCTTTTTCTCACGGTCTGAATAGTAAGGTCATCCTCCTCCTCCTCCTAAACTATTGCACTGCAATCCATGTCTTCATCATCCAGAAATAGGTTCCTTATGCCAGCTAAAGCTTCATCTTCTTCAGATCCCCATATAATGTCAGTTTGTTGAAATGTCTGGTGCAAATGTGGTATTGGATGTTCAAGAGGGTAATAAGGACCATGCCATGGCGGCGACCAATCATTGTACTCCCCCCAAGTGTGTGTATAGTCTTATATCCAAGCCCAAAGGTCGTACCATGGCGCTTTAATTGTACCGACTTGGTAATCCCTTGGAGATTCTTGCCGAGACCCTTGCCGGGTTCATACCCTGTCGATAACAATATGCTTTCAATCTTGTTACTCCACCATTTGTCTTTCTCAATTGCATTGACATGCTCGATGCGATGGTACGTTTCTCCACCCAACTTCTTTCTATTCTCGACGATCGGAACAGTTTGGTTGGTGTAAATGAGATTACTTCCGTCGTGGATGATTACTTCCTGATGACTCCATTCTAACTTCACGACCTGGTGTAGAGTGGAGGCTACGGCCCCAGCAGCATGTATCCACGGTCGTCCCAACAGCAGATTGTATGTGGCGGATATGTCCAATACTTAAAATTCAACATCAAACCAAGTCGGGCCTATCTGCAGATAGAGTTTGGTCTCCCCGATCGTGGCCCTTTGGGACCCATCGAATGCTTTCACGTTCATAGTTGCTGCTTGTATCTCGTGCAAACCTTTACCCAACCTCTTTAGAGTGGTCAGCGGACATATGTTGAGAATTGAACCCTCATCTATCAGGACCTTGGCAATGAATTTGTCCTCAAATTGCACTGTGATATGTAATTCCCTGTTGTGACTCAATCCTTCCGGCGACAATTCATCTTCATGGAAAGTGATCTTGTGGCTTTCCAATACTTGTCCTACCATATTGGCCATCTCTCCACTGGTAATGTTGTTGGGTACATAAGCTTCATTCAACACTTTCATCAATGCATTCCTATGCGCTTCGGAGTTCTACAGTAGTGATAGAATGGATATCTGAGAAGGGGTTTTGTTTAGATGATCAAGCACAGAATATTCTCTCGCCTGCACTTTCCTCCAAAGATCGTCCGGACCAGTTTCAATGATAGGTGGCTTGGAGGTGGCTTCTTTACTCGTTCCTCCTAAATGCTCGGGCGTGTAAACCCTACCAGTTCTGGTCATGCCTTGTGCTGCACCTGTCTCCTCCATTTTCCCTTTTCCTTTCCTTCTCACCACTGCAGCATAGTCCCAAGGTATAGCATTGGATTTAAAGGACGGTGTAGGTGCTACTGTCACGGTAAAGGGTGTGGTCACTTCTACCTTAAACGGAGTTGGCGTGGCTGAGGGTGTTGTTACTTCAACCTCAAATGGAGTCGGTGTGGCCACTTCAACCTCAATCGGCGACTGAATCTACACCATAATAGGTGTGAGAGTGACTGGAGGTATTTTAGGTTCATTCCCTTCACGAATGAGTCCTATTGACCCTTCCGGATCCCATTCTTCATCGGTTTCTATCACATTTACCCCCTCGCCCCTGTGATCCGAGAAAGGATTGTTGCGGACACTAGGTGTAGCCTCTTTTGCTTGTATAACCTTGGTGTAAATCAACGTCTGGATCTTATCCTTCAAAGTGCGACATGCATCGATAGTATGAACCTTCATGACCGGGTGGTACGCACATGTCTTGTTTGGATTGACCCACTAAGAGGAGTTTTCCATGGCAACGGCGGGAATAGGAGTGACATAACCAGCAGCCTTCAGTCTTTCATACAATTGGTCGATTGGTTCATCAATCGGGGTATATTATCTGGGCGGTCTGCGGTCGGAATTTGGTCTGGGTTTTGGTAATTTTGGCGGGCTGGTGTGGAGTGGTAGCATACTGGCTGGGTGTTATAAGTATGGTAAGTGGCAGCAGGTTGTTAGTATCTGGGAGGTGAAGGCTGATATGTGAGTGGGGGTGTTTGGTATGTGAGAGGAGACTTTGGACCTTGGGCCACCATCACTGCCCCTACTTCCTTCTTTTTAGAAATACCGCCTGACTGCAAAGCTTTGTTTGTAGCCTAGAGTACCTCAAAATTTGTTACCAGTCCGCTCTTAATCCCCTCTTCTATTCTTTCTCCCAATTTGATAATGTCAGAAAATTAATGGTTCTCAATAACCATTAGTCTCTCGTAGTACTGCGGATCCTGGGCTCGAACAAAGAACTTATTCATCTGTTACTTCTTCCAGTGCCGGCCTTACTTTCGCAGCTTCAGACCTCCACCAAGTAGCATACTCGCTAAAAGTTTCTGTTGGCTTCTTCATAAGATTCTCAATGTAGAAGACGTCTTGCGCATTTTTCATATTGTACCTGAACCTATCCATATGCTTACCCAGTTAACCCATTTCTTTGGGTTTTGACTGATGTACCAGGACAGGGCGTCTCCAGTGAGGCTCCTCATGAACATCTTCATGCGGATTCTTTCATCTTTACCAACCCCTACGAGCATGTCACAATATGTTCTCAAGTGTACCTTCGGATCACCTGTCCCGTCAAACATTTCGAACTTAGGAGGTTTGTAACCCTCTGGTAGTTCTACGTCCGGCTGAATACACAATCCTCATAATTCAAACCTTCGATGCCTTTACTGCCTTCAACACCTTGGACTCAACTAGTAAGTTTCTTGAGTTCCTGCCATGTTCTTGATGAGCAGGTCCTTCTCGGTGGACTCCGTTATGTACAGGCTCTATTATGGAGTGTGGGGTAATGTTTCCACATATATGGTGTTGCTTTGATGGACTCCAGGAATTGGGGCGTAGTGATGGTCGTTGGTTGAGTTTTGGGGATCAGGGGTAGGTTGTGGTGCGTTTTGAGGAGTGTGGTAGGTGGTGGTTTGTGGATACTGGGTTGGATAGTGATGATGTTGTGGAGGGGTCGGTACTAGGATTTTTAGGAGGTGTGGCATACTGATGAGGTGCAGAAGGATTTTGTTGGTTTTGTGTGTTCTGGGAGGTGCTGGGTTTTGGGCATTTTGTTGGTTGATGTCGGGGACGTTTCGGGTAAGGGAAAGATTTGCCAAGTTCCGAACCTGCTCTAGTTCCCCTTTTAACTCCAATATCTTTTCTTCTAACCATAAAACCAAGTCATTCTGTGCCGGAGTACTCCGACCATCCGAAGTCTCGACATTCTCTGTATGCGTAGTGTTGTCTTTCTTGATACCGCTCATATCATCCTTTCTGGCTTTTCCCTTTTAGGATCACTTGGAGTAGGAGGAGGTGGAAGACCTCTAGATCTGGTATGATATGTTGATGATGCCAGTATACACGAACCAACCATAGGGGATAGGAATAAACAAACAAAGAAAAGAAGAAAACAAAAAGGTAAACAAGTCAGTAAGGGGTGTTAAAAGGATGTTTGCAGTATTTAAACACATATTGCGGCGTTATAAATTCGAGTCCTAGTTTGGGGACCTCATTGTGCCCGAGGTAGGCCTAAACGACATAGATTTGGAGAAAATCGATGCCAATAACTGCGTACATCAATATAGTAAATGGACCAAATCTTTACTAAAACGACAATAATTATAAAGAGTCACTAATGGCATTTGCCTTATTACACCCAAAGTCTAAAACGAGTCTAGAAAACAAGTAAAAAAATCATTCTTAATCTATTTGGTCCCAGAAGGACTTCTCCATGTTTGGCCTTCTTTGCTCCATCGATCAGATTCCCCAGGTCGCGCATGTCCAGCAGCAGATACGCCATTGCTAGATGCCCTCTTCGTTGCCCTCTGCATCCTGACAGTCCGAGATCCTTTTCCTCATCTTCCCCTCAAGCTCCATCAACCCCAACTCCAAATATTCCAACCTCTCTATTGATTTAGTAACGATTTCTTTCCAATCGTTGATTGCTTCCATGTCCAGTTTATGTTGTTCCAAATGCCTGGCTTCAGACTCGAAAACCCTTTTGTGCAACATCATGTATTTGACTTGTGCTTCAACAGCATCTTCTATAACCCTATTCTTTAGATTAATCCCTGGCTTGACATCCCCCGCTATATCATCTACCAACCATGATGGATAGAAGTACACATGGCCGGCATGATACCGATCTGGCTCGATAGTATCTTTCTCCACAATGATCTTTTGATGTCACGTGTGTTGTGCCTCGAACTTGAACAGAATGGCGTTCCCCTGGAAGTCTCTTTTGTACTGAACCATTTTAGGAACTCGTGGTATAACCTGTTTTCTCCCAGCTTGCCTCATAACCCTGATAGGAGCATAAGGATAGATCCCCCCTCAATCCGATTAGCACTAAATGAGGAGTATCTCTCGACCTCATGATGAATTCACTACTAGGGAACCACTCGAACATCCAATGTACCTTGTCATCAGTCAGACTGCTGAAGAAATGTACCCAACTCACAACATTTTCTAGTTACGCAAACCTGTTTGGGACAAAAGTCATTCTCTTCGGATGGTGATAGGCTATGTTGTCATTCTATGGTCGTCGCGGAAATTCTTGATGGTATTCTCCTCTCTGAAGGTGTTCCAACAACCATACTTGCAACAACAGATTGCAACCCTCGAAATGCCTGCAACGGTCTAAAGCCCGGTACATCTCAGCCAAAATCATAGGGATAATAGTATAAGTTTTCCCCTCAATCCCCTCCATTAAGGTCTTATTGACCATAGCTAGGTGAGTGTGGATCCTTTCTCCCTGTATTGGAAATACCAGCATCCCCAGAAAATAGAAAATGAATACAAAAACTCGGCAGTGAGTCCAACCCAAAGAAGTGATGGCAAACTCATCATGATAAAGGCGATATGACTTGTTGTGCCCATAACGCTCATAAAGGAAATGGAATGGTATGTAATACTTCTTCAGACAAACTAACTCATCATTTTTCCTAAAACCCATCATTTTCAAGAAACCTCGAGAGGTGCAAGTTTTCGGTACCAACAAACCAGGGCTATCCCATGGGAGCCCGGCGAAGCCTCCTATTTCTTCTAAAAGGGGAGTCATTTCTATGTCGCCAAAACGGAAGATGGCTCTCTTCTCATCCCAAAACATGGTGGCGGCCTCAATTAATGCATTGTTTGGTTGAATGTCTAACAAGGAGGGTAGATTTTCGAGGACTCTTTTCACATGATTTTTGTGACTTGGTGAGAGATTTTCCCACCAACCTAGCAGCAAAGGTGGGATATCTTAAACCATGTCGAACCTGGGGATTCCGTGCCTCATTTCTGCAAAATAAATAAAGTTAGCCCCTTCCCCCTCTGAATTTGACTATTTACACGTTAATGATCAACATATTGGCATGTTTTCTCCAAATAATGCATAGATCGTGATTGTGTCCATTGGATCATGGAAATCCTGGCGGCCTTTGGACAAGGCTTGCCTTAGCGAGTTATTACGCAGACAGCGTTCTAACCCATACTAGGTTTGGACATGATGCATGCATAGTTAATGTTAGAGTGGGGGTTTCTAGAAGAGTTTAGACTGGTACCCTCAAGCGGACAACTTGAGAGGGAAAGGCACGGAACCGTCGACTGCACCGTTGATCGACCAGTTTTACCGCAAATAAGCCTTTCCAAATTTGGGTGATTGAGGAAGAGCGCGGACACTCATCAAGCGATATGATGTGGAGCATGCTTTATGCAAAAACAACACGTTGTCAAATACTTTGCATGATGAAAACAGTAAATGCAGTATTAAATGAAATGTAAAGACATAAAAAGAAATGAAAACAAGGAAGAAGTTAGTGCACACATGTGGAAATTGTAATAAAGTAAACGAGGGACTGACGGTGGGGAGAGACATGATGTAGCAATTCTTTAAAAAATGTCTTAGAGCAAGCAGACATGAAAGGAAAATGCATGTTATGACCAAATTGAGCAGAGATTTGCATACTAATATGAATTCAAATAAAGGGAAAACGGGGAAAAGGGTGTACAGGCAGCAATAAAAGGGAAACGGGAGCGGGATATTCATGTAACAGCAAAACAATAAAAGACACGTTTGTCAGATAAGACTAATTCACAAAAAACAAATTTGCTATGGTAAGAGCCTAAAAATATCCCCAGCATAGTCATCATGTTATCGTGCACCTTTTTCTCGCAAAATCGGATTTCGACACGTGACAACTCTTTTAAGGAAGGTGTTAAAGAGAGAGTCGCCGCCTAACGGGTTGAGGTGCGTTAGGGCACCTATTTGCAAATAACTCTAGTTTAACCAGTTCACGTCACCAAAGATCGGGTAAGGGCTCAAATTACCTCGAAAAGAAGGTGTTAGGCACTCTTTGAGGTCCACAACTGTGGGTCCCAGCCGAACTCGAATTATATGAATTAGTCAAATAAACAGAGAGAAAGACAAGAAGTTTGGGTAGTTATTATCAGAAAACCTCGAATAAACACCAATAGTTGATTTAAAGACAAGATGGGGGTCCTAAATTATATTAGCCTAAAGGATCACCACGTGCAACATAAATAATACTTCGTAACTCCCTCGAGATGGGGTGTTACTCGTATTATTCAGCGGGCACAGATTAACATCTCCTGCTACCCCATTACTATCTTTAAGTTTGTTACCTAGAGCGCACTAATTGATTCTAAATCGTGTATTATGCGTTCACTACCCGTCCCATGCCTATGGTACATGAGGCGTTTGGACCTCTATTTTGGATAGTTCTATACTTAACTTAGGTTGCTAAAAAATGATAAAACTAGGCGTCATACAAAACAAGCTGGACTTCATGTAAAGGCAATTAAGGGCTCAAGTTAACCTCCACACTTAGACAATGAATGCACGCGAACAAATTCTCACATTAAGCGTTAGACAGTTTCAGAATTGAGCCAAATTAAAACCATTAAGTCATATAGACATGGTTTCTATGAGACTTCGTGCATGCAATTTCAGAATTGAGCCAAATCAAAACCATTAAGCCCTATAGACATGGTTTCTATGTGACCTCGTGCAGGCAGTTTCAAATGCAAGGTGCTATCTTATAGACATGATTTCTAAATAACTATATAGTTAGGGGAATCTGGTATTGCATGTTGATTATTGAAATTACAAATTATACGTGATTAAACCTATAGACATGATCTCTAGGTAATTTATGCAGTAGTTGGCAGTGATGACTGTTGGAAATACTCAGAATTACTCAGTTTGATCCTATAGGCATGCTTTCTAACAGTGGCAGAGCTTAAGCAATAAAATAGTGTTTGAAAGCTTAATATTAACACTTTAAAGCGAGTGATAATATCCTATAGGCAAGATTTCTAACGATTAGTAATTAAAATTGACCTTTTTTATACTTAGCCTTTATAGGCATGATTTCTAGATGAAGATCAGTAGAACATAAGCTAATATAATCCTATGATCATAGTATCTAATAAATATGCTGAAATTGAAAAATTGGTCATTTTAATTCCTATAGGCATGATATCTAATAAAACACATAGGAGCATAATATGTTGAACGAATAAAACACTCAGGTCCTATAGGTAGTTCATCTAACAACGTGTAGGAGCAGAACATGTTAAACAAATTAAACATCTATAGGCAGGATTTCTACCCGTTTCATGCAAACATTAGAATAGGCCCATTTTCCCAATTTTTACTAACACCCTAATTATTAATACAGCATTATTACAGGCCCGATGAATGAAATAAAATTACAAAGTTACAAAATAACTACAGTGGGCCTAAGACAGGCCCAAAGTATACCCTGTCCAGCCAGGCCTTCAATTTCCTAACCATACTGGTTTCACCACAGCCCAGAAGTCACAGTCAATCCAACACAAAATAGCCAAAACTCAGTAGCCATCAAAGATTCAGAAAACAACCATTTACACAAGCTCATTGGCTTATTCAGTAGGTGAGAAGGGGCAGAATTAAGCAATTAGGACAAAGTGGCAAAAGAACCTTAGACCCTAGTGTGTCAGAGTTCACAAGGGTCTCAATTGGACCCCGAGCAGTGCCACTCTAGGGAGGTCAATGATAGAACCTAGGTAGCCTTGGCTTTCAGCTGGCTAAGAATGAGAACTCAAAAGAGCCCAGGGAACCAGTGAAAGAGAGTAAACTAAGGTTGAGGGACAACACTGAGGGATACAAACATAGTCAAGTTGAACACATATAGCAGATAATCGAACAGGCTTTAGGTTTTAAGAAAAGATTCAGATAACAAGTTCAACCCTTAGTGCATAAGTATCATTCATTAGCAGGGTTAAAGGGAGAACAGGTTTGCAGGATTGATGAAATACACTGATTCATAATAAAGGAAAAGGTCCAGTTATGTCCTAATGTTATGAGATAGTCATACTAATTTGGTAGCAGAACAACATTTAGACATGATAAAAAGTAGACTACAGCTACTAGTGAATCGGGGAGTCAAAACATGCTAAAGGGCATACTGATAGAGAACAGTATCAAAACATTCTATATAGGCAAGCTATCACCACAGAAATGCAGAATAGGATAGGAAAATAAACATGTGTCGTACAGTGAGTGTAAATGTTCGTGCTTTGAATACAATTGACTAACGATAGAGAGAGCACAAATTATGCAGGCGAAGCATGTTCAAATGATAGGATTGATAGCCTAAGGCAAAATTAAACACCAAAAGATGCTAACAAGTGTAAAGGTCCCAAAAAGTAGTAATGCATAACATATTGGCTAGTCAGGCTCGAAAACTATCTAATTTAATAGAATTGGGTTTAGGCATGCTTCAAACTATCAGCATTACAAAGCTAAAAGCTAAAGAGACCTAAAAAATTGAAGTAAAGCAAACGGAATTGCATATAAGACAACCTAGAAGAACATATTAAGCAAACTTCAGGAGTGAAGACATATGCAAATTACAGGTACATAGGAATGAAACTACGAAGTCCAGTAACTCACCAGTTAGGTGAGAAACAAGAAAGAATAAAAGTCCACAGTTTATGATCAATGATGAGTAATAAGTGAAGAACAATCAATGAAACGCAATAAATGTCAGCAATGTAAGAAATATAAGCAATAAAATCAAGGGAGAATATGTTTAAGTTAGAGAGCAGAGAATGTACTTGTTCTTGTATTAAATATCATGTGTGCAAAAAATGACAACGATCACCTTTATATAGGAGGGGAATCCCAACACAGTACAGGCGCATTTATTACAAAGATATGCGGCTAGTACAGCCATTTATTACAAAGATCAACGGTTGGTACAGCCATTTAATGTCACGGTACGGGCTTGTACTATTCTTGTAGACCTGGTCATAGCCACATGCCTATTGGGAATTTCCCGCTTATCCAAGATAGCCGCCGATTTGCATTGCCCCGAGCCCCAGGGTCAAACTTCAAGCTATGCTTCGAAGCTTCTGAAAACGGGCTGTGAAATGCCATAATAATTATAAAATCGGACTCTCCGATTTTAGCCGTATACAGATAGTCCCTGCATTTCTTAGAGTGAAATGATAAGAAACGGTCTTGAACTCTTGCTTCTTTGATACTCCCATTAAGACGTCAGCCCATCAGAGCATTAAATGCCATGACTCAAAGGCTACGCTGAGGTTGCTCGAAAAGCCCACGAACTGCTATTGGTTCGACCTTTCCGCTCCTCAAGCATTGCCCAAATAGCTTCTATAAATACTTCAATTCGTTTACCATTCACGCTTTTTACAATATCTCTAAGTTTTTAGAGCTAAGTTCACAACTTTCTGCATCTATCTTCTTTCTGTGCTCGTTTCTTCATCTTCTTTATTTGAAACCTTTTTTATAGTTATGGCTAGAACCTCTAGAAAGGTACCTTAGAAAGAGGGCACCACTTCTTCGTCACGCCCGTCGAAGGGCAAACCAAAAATACCTCCAACTATCGAGAAATGTACCCTGGAAAATTTGATACGGTCTCCGATTTTTCCATCGAAAATCCCCCTTCTACACTGGGCCGATGCGAGCCCATGTGTCGGTACATCAGCGTGGTGACCGAGGAGAGGGTAAAGAAAGACAGCCGATGGGGGGAGGCAGTTCAAGTAGAGATCCCCACAGCCAAGGAAAGTATAGTAGACCACAAAGCTGGCTTCCTCGGCGTATATACATACCCATTCGCTCTAGGTCCCATAGATTCCTCAGATCCTTCTTCCCCATCGATAGATCCGGTGATTCTTAACTTTTGTCATGAGTACCGAGTGACACTCGGTCAGATCTATCCTTCTTTTTGGAGGATCGTTTACATGCTCCGATATTTCTCCAACCGGGTCGAGGGAATGACCTTCACTCTCAATCACTTGGTCAGATTGTACAGCCCTCGTCTCTTCTGAGGTTTGACCAAGATTCATCCTCGATCCGTGAAGACGTTCTTTTCGAGCATCTATGAGGACAATGATCGGGGGTGGATGAGCCGGTTTGTCAGAGTAAGGACATCGGACATCATCCCGGCTAATAGGATGCCATTCCCGGAGGAATGGAACATGAAGCGTAAGTGTCTCTACCTCGAGTACATCTCGTTACCCCTTCTTCCCCTGCTGAAATGATCTTCTTTTAATTATGTAACCATCGTTTGGTACCCCGGCGCGGTTCAGGACCTTCCGGGATGGATCAAACAATTAGACTCTGCTTTTCCTTATAGTGAGCGTGCTTGGCGTGATTTGGCCAAAACGCGATGGCAGGCCAAGAACCACGGTATGCTTTCGTTGTTGTTATTACCAAGTTTCTTATGAATATTCTTCGTGGTGGTAAATTTAACACATCATGCCTGTGCAAGCCTCGGCGAGGGCGTGTCGATGAGACCGGCTCCTTCCCGTGAAGAAGAAACCTCGAAACCCGACAAGGGTAAGAAGAGGAAGAAGGAGGCATCGACTGAGTCTCCTGAATCGAAGAAACCCAAGGTCCGCAAGCCTAAGACCGATTCCACGGTTTTGACTTCGACCGTTGTGGCAGTCTTCGTGAAGACGATGATGACGGCGACCGCCCTTTGGTACAAAGGACGAGACGGAGTGTTGATGCTCCACAAGCCGTTGGGCGCAAGGTTGCCGAGTCGGGGATGGCCGATGTGAACCTAACTCGTGCTGAGGAGACCCTCGAAGAGGGTTCGGGCGCAGTCCCCGAGTTTCAAGTCGGGCATGGTACAGTCCGCACCGATGAAACCTCGGCTGGCGATTCCGGAGGGCCTGAAACCGAAGTTTCTCGGGATCGAGACGAAACCCTTACAAAAAGTGATGCCCTGAGTGGCTTTAAATTGGACCCTTCGTTTTCACCGGGGAAATTAGGGATGCCCAGGACCCGAGTACCGCCGGTGTGGGGGCCTCTCATGGAGAGGAAGATATGCTCAAGGACTACTTTGTTGGTGTTTACGAGGACACAGACCTCGATGCTCCCGTTGCTCTCGAGGAGGCCGAGAAGCTTCAAAAGCAGGTGATACTCTTGACATACCGATTGGCTTCAAATTTTTACCCTTGCCTTTGTAACTTCTCTGTTTTTGTTGTAGGCCCAGAAATATGAACATGCCTTTTCTAAACTTCAAGATAAGCTTTCATGCTGTGGGAAGGATCTCGAGAAGCTCACCTCGGAGCTAATGGAGTCGAAGGCCTTCTCTGCCCGAAAGGGGGAGGAGTTGAGCGGGCTTCGGGCGAGCTTGGAGGGAGTGTGCCAGGAAAGGGCTGGCCTTGCTGAGCAGGTAATACGGCATCCATGAACTCATCTTTTTATTCTTATGACTTGATGCTCACTATCTTGATTTGTCTTTGCAGATTGGGCAAGCCCTGGTGGGGCGACTTCTGGAAGAGGTTGCAGCCAAGGATACGGAGATCCTCGAGCTGAAGAGGCAGAATGAGACCGTGACCTCGAAGAGATACCTTTTGCGGGCAGAGTTGGAATTGACCCAGGATATTCTTCGAAGTGCTCAGAAGGAGGTTGCTGCACTATCCGTGGCCAAGTCTGAGGCCGATGAAAATGCGTCTTCATACAGGAAAGATGCCGCCATCGCAAATGATCGAGCCAAAGAGATATCCGAGAAGGCAGAGCAGAAGCTGACTCGGGCCATTGCTCATGCTCGTTTGCAAGCTAGGAGATAGGCTCTCGAGGAATCAAGCGCCAAGGGTGCCAATCTCTTAGTTGAGATTGAGGAAGCCCGAACCTTGGAGGAAGAATCAGCATTTTCGGCCACTTCGGATGAGGATTCCGGAGATGATCCAGACAGTAGTGAGGGTGAAGAATAGAATCACGTTGTCTTCCCCTTTTCTCTTTTGTATATGGATTTCTCGGGGGTAAGGGCTTTGTAAAGACACCCCTTGTAAATATATTTCTGGGAATGTAAAAAGATTCTTCTTCTTCAAGTCTTCGAATTTTATATTTCAGCGTTTACGCGAAGTTAGCCTTTGAATTTTGATGTTGTCTCTTTGGAGCCTATGCTTGGAGTAATCTGGACCCTCGAGATCGGGCACCATCTCGAGATTAGGTCGATAGCTTTTTTTAGAGTTAATTCTTATAATAATAGAGATCCTCGGGATCTCAATGGCTCCTGAGCGCTGTATGACAGTGTCATTCATATGACACGGTTGCGAAGTGACCGGGGTGGTCCCACCGGTTCGTTTCCCCAAAAGTGGCACTGACATGGTCAGAATTAATTGGCCTTCAGATTGGGCGACAGTCGCCGCTTGCTCTATATATGTATTTGTTTTCTTCTTATCTGAGGATTCCGTTACTTTGAGTAACTATCCCTTTTATAGAGCTCTTCTTCCTTGTGCCAGTTCTCTTACCATTTCAATTCAAAGCTTTCTCCCAAGTTTTTATCTTCCTTCTCTTATTTTACCACAACCATGGCTGCTACGTCCAAGCCCGTTCATCAAGAAGGGGAGAGTTCCGCCTCTATTTCGCGCTCGGTCGGTGGTACACCGCTAGAGTCCGGTGAGCTAACTTCGAGGTGCTTTGTCTCGAGGAGGGACTTCACGTTAGAGAGACCTCCCAATGTTCGGGGTCATTGGGAGCATGCATCGAGGTTCATCTCATCAATAAGGGAGGAACATCTCGAGGCAGTCAAGAAAGACTGCGGATGGGGAGAAAAGGTGGTACTGCAGGTACCTTCCCCGGAAGAGAGCATCATGACCCATGTTGAGGGGTTTTTGAACGTATACACGTACCCCTTCACATTGGGCCCTCTTGATAGGGTCGTGCTCGAGTTTTTTAGAAGATATCAGGTTACCCTGGCACAGGTTCACCCGTCGTTTTGGAGGATAGTGTTGATGATAAGGTACTTTGCAGATAAAGCCAGGCTCGAGTTCACCCTCAGCCACCTTATTAAATTCTATCGGCCCTTGCATTACAGAGGCCTGATTACTCTACAACGTCGATCCACCCGGACCTTTGTTGTCAGTAATGAAGAAAATGGGGATCGAGGGTGGATGAGTCGATTCGTCTGAGTGCGGACTGTCGATATTATCCCCGCAGAGTTCCTGCCATTTCCCGAGAAATGGAATTTCACACGTAAGTGGTACACTTGTGTTCTTATTATTTTTGTCCATGATGGAGGCGGGCTCCGTAAAGACGTTTTCCTTCTCTTTTATTCAGCAATCCCGTGGCTGTCATACGAGGTTCTCGACCTGGCGGGTTGGTCTCAAAAACTGGCAGCTTGCTCGACTTACGATGAGCGTAAGCGGTGAGATCTGTCCAAGGGTAGATGGGAGGCAAAACATCACAGTACATGCTGTGTGGTTCATTTTCTTTGAAAGGTACTTTCTTTTATGTGTATTAACTCCGTCACCGTGGGCATTGGAGATTTTCCTGAGATGAGACTGTGCCCCTCGGATAGGAGGAAGGATTGTCAGCTTTGGGGCCGAGGAATGATAACAAACGGAAGGAATCCTCGAAGGACGAGGGTGCTCATAGCGAGGCAAGCCCTGCTAGGAGGCTCAAAGAAGATGTATCAGCTGAGCCTACAGCACTCGAGGCTTCTAGCCTCGGAAAAATGGTTCCTCCTTTGCCGCAGTCTTCTTTTCCCGTCGAAGGTACTTTGAGGGATAAAGATTTTCTTCCGCCTTCTTCTTCTCCCGCCGAAGGTACTTCGAGGGAAATTCGAGGCCAGGGGCCGCCTAAATCAAGCGGGGTGCCAACCGATCATATTCCCATCGGGAGGGTTCTACTGGGGCTGATGAGACCAGGCCAGTAGATGTGCGCTCAACTTTTGAGTAGGCTCAGCGGCTCTGTTCTGTGGTGAGTTTTGGTCGACTGTATTGGCTTTTCAATTTTGCACTTTCATTTTCTTATTGAGCTTCTTTTTCATACGCCTTTGACAAGCTCAAGACTGAGTTGCTCCGCCGTGAAGCCAGGTTGCGAAAAGCCTTTGACGAGGAGAAATCCCTCAGGCTTCTTTGTGACAAAAGGGCAAAGGAGTTGGTATACCTTCGGTACGAGGCAAGTCGAAGTCTGGACTACGAAGGCTACCTTGAGAGACAGGTAACCTTTGTTTCTAAGGGATGCATGTTTCTTCTTCTATCCTCGGAGACTAATATTTTGATGCTTCAGTTGCAGAGAAAAACGGAGGACCTGGAACGCCTTTGGTGTGAAGTTGGTCAGGCCAAGTATGAGTGTAATGAGCTAAGGGCCCAGATAGATGCCCAAGTTGCGGCCAAGAAGAATGCTTTGGCCAAGGCTTCTGTCCTCGAGGTGCAACTTTGGAATGCTCGTGAAAATAGCTTGGTCCAGACGAGCAGGATTGCAAAGCACGAGTCTGACCTTTTGGATATGAAGGCCGAGGTCGTGGATGCCCGGGATGAAGCTGAAGAGATTCGAGCTAAGGCTGATAAGAAAGTAGCCGTCTATTTAAAAGACGCTGCCAATGCTCGAGCTAGGTTGAGAGGGGCTTCCGATCGGGAGAGCAGAAGCAATGAATATGCCCGGTGCAGATCGCGGAGGGATACCCTCGAGGAGATCCATGCTAGGGGCTTCGATCTCTCGGAAGAGATAGAGCAGGACAAGGCGGATAAACTCGATGCCAAGTTCCTTGTATCCGGTGCCGAAGATAATGATGAAGAGGCTGATGGAGCTGTAGTCCCCGATGGGAAAGTAGACTAGACCTTTCCTTTCTGATCCTACGTATTATGCTCTTTGAGAACATTGTAAATGAAGCCATGTATTATTTCATATACATATGTAAAAAGGAGCCTTTCGGTTTTCCACTTTCATGAATTTCCCGCTGCTTGTGTATGTCTTCCTTTTGTTTTGAATTTTGACGTTTGTCAATGATCAGCCAGATGAATTGAGCTTCGAGGAAAACCCTTAGGTTTGCAAATCGGCCCCAGGGGCCTATTGGGCTGGCCTATAGGCTCTTACGCATTTGCCTTTAGGCGCTTTTAGTTAACCATTTCGGGCTCAGTCTTCGAGTCGGATTTCGACTCGAGCTCATCGACCCTTAGGTTTTTGTATTTTAAGCTGGCTCTTAGGCTCTTACGCGTTGGGTCAGCACGACCTCTAATATGGGCTGGCGTTTAAGCTCTTATGCCTTGGGTCGGTACGACCTCTAATATGGGCTGGTGCTTGGGTTCTTACGCCGTGGATCAGTACAATCTCTAATATGGGATACCGTTTGGGCTCTTACGCCTTGGGTCGGTACAACCTCTAATATGGGCTGGCGCTTGGGCTTTTACGCCTTGGGTCGGTACGACCTCTAATATGGGCTGGCGTTTGGGCTCTTACGCCTTGGATCGGTATGATTTCTAGTATAGGCTTTACTTTTCCCTTGTTAAAGACTTTTTTGAAGTTTTTGTGTTCGCCTGACTCTTCGACGGTTCGATAAGAACCTCGATTATGAGCCGTTATTCAGCGATAAATGAGCACCTCGGGAGGTTTCGCTCGATGGCTGAATTGTTTCGAAGCCTGTTGGTTGGAGCTGACATGATCGAAGCTCTTTTGCTTATGCCGAGGGTAGCCTGATTAACCGGTTCTTTTCGAAGTATTTTCGAAGTTATTTGAAGGCTTGTGATTTTATGGCAACGGTCGGGCGTCCCCGAGTTGCGTTAGATTGGCCGGAGCCTTATGACCGTAGTCATTGTGTTTGGCCATAGCCTTTTAGTCCACGAGTGAAGTAGCTTCGGCGTCTATATCGAGGGTATGCCTTTTTAGGGATCTTACAAGTTCGAATATATAGCCTTAACTTTAAGATCGGGATTATGCCTTTTGTAAGGTCTTATAAATTTGAACATGCCTTTATTTGGGTCTTACAGATAGGTTACTTGGCACAAGTATAATTCATGCCTTGCTTGAGGTCTTACAGATTCTTGGTACAAGTATAATTCATGCCTGGCTTGAGGTCTTACAAATTTGGTATTGCCTTATGGAGGTCTTACACTGTTGATAACGCCTCATGGAGGTCTTACATTTTCTATCATTGCCACGTGAAGGGCTCTCAAGCTCGAGGTCGCCCGCTTGGGGTCTTACAGCATCGGATTTTTGATATCTCGATGGGGTGACCGTTAGCGATAGTCCCCGGGACGCTGACAGTTTTTGGCTCTGGAGCCGTTCTTTGTGCATTTTGACGTTGCCTCATTGAGAGCTTACGAGCTCGAAGTTTCCGGCCCGGAGGTCTTACGGGTTCGAGTTTTTGATGTTAGTCCCCGAGTGATCGGGAAATTTCTGGCCCTGGAGCCGTTTCTTTGTAAAAATAGCAGATTTCTTTGAAGCGCAAAGCATTTTTGGTGGCAAAAGATACTCATTTGATTACTTGGTACAAGTATACATGTTTTCGTCGTCAAGGGTTCAATTATTCTATGCGGACACGGTTCATTTGACCGTTTGGCCAGATACATCATTTTCCTATCGAGACCCTTTTCGGCTCATCTTGACTTTTTCAAGAGGGTGATCTCCCGGGGGGATGCCCCCCAGTATTCGAGGTTGATTGAAGAGAAGCCTTGAATACTGGTTAAGTTCTCCTTAGGTAGTATATAGATGTTGCCTCGTTAAAAACCTTGCCGGTAAAACCCTTTTTGGGATAAAATCCGATCGAAGGAAAAGAGTGCAACGCGTGCTTTAAAACCTAAGGTCTACAAGCTGGAACGTGCTTCGATTGTTCGAATCGGACTTCTGCACATAGGTTAGTGTAAGATGTAAAATAAAAAGGGAGACGGTTGTACCTTAGTGGTGATGGCGCTTCAAGCCTCGTCATGTTTCAACCGCTTGCTCCGGGGACGCAGTACGATCCTTTGCTCATTTATTCGGGCGCAGCCGAGAATGTAGCTTGTGATTGCTACTTCATTGTTTACTTCACTGTTTGCCACATCGTGCACCGCGAACATCTCTCTTGCTGCATGCTGCTCCCCATATACAGTTTTTATTCCATTCTTCATTGGAAACTTCATCATTTGATGAAGGGTTGATGGTACTGCCCTCATGCAGTGTATCCATGGCCTTCCGAGCAAGGCATTATACCTCATGTCTCCTTCGATGACATGAAACTTGACATTTTGGGTTGTGTCGGCCACGTTGACCGGGAGGGTAATTTCCCCTTTTGTTGTCTTGCTCGCCGTGTTGAATCCGTTGAGGACTCGAGAAGCGGGCACGATCTGGTCGAGCAGTCCGAGCTGCTCCACCACCCTCGACCTGGTAATATTGGCCGAGCTACCTGGATCTACAAGCACACGCTTAATTTGAAATGTATTTACAAGAAAAGAAATTACCAATGCGTCGTTATGAGGTTGAGACAGGGCCTCGATATTTTCGTCGCTGAATGTGAGAGTGTCCTCGGGTACGTAACCTCGAGTTCGCCGCTTCTTCGTGATAAAAATTTTTGTTCTTTTGACAATGGGTTCCTGCGGGATGTCGATCCCTCCAACGATCATGTGGATGACATGTTGTGGCTCGTCTGTTTCATTTTTCCTGCTCGCCTCTCTTTCCCGAAATTGATTTTTGGCTCGATCGCTGAGGAACTCTCGGAGGTGCCCTTTGTTTATTAGTCGGGCTACTTCTTCTCGGAGCTATCTGCAATCTTCAGTCCTATGACCGTGTGTGCCGTGAAATTCGCACACCAGGTTGGGGTTCCTTTGTGACGGATCTGATTGTACAAGTTTTGGCCACCTGGTGTCTATGATTTTACCTATGGCCGATACGATGTCCGAAACATCGATGTTGAAGTTGTATCTGGATAGTCGGGGTGCCTCGGTCGGTCACGTGTGTCTGTCGAATCCGGCTCTGCTCACGAGTCCCCGAGGATTCTGACCTCGATCTGCCCTTCGATCGCATCGGGGTATGTTACGCCTTGGGGAGTTTCTTCGATCTTCAGTGTATGGTTGATACCTTTCCTTGTTTGGCCTCGGTTCCTTTCCCAGGAGCCTGCTAGGATATACTGAACCCGAGGGGGCTCCTAGTTGGTTGTCCTCGACCCTAATCTTTGATTGATACCGGTTGTGGACATCCAACCATGTCACGGCGGGATATTTAACCAAGTTCTGCTTTAGCTACTTTGAAGCTACCGAGCTTCGTTCGTTCAAACCTTGGGTGAAGGCTTGCACTGCCTAGTCATCGGAGACCGGCGGTAATTCCATTCACTCCATTTGAAAGCAAGATACAAACTCCCGCAGCATCTCGTTTTCACTTTGTTTGATTTTGAAGACATCGGATTTTCTTGTAGCAACCTTAATGGCACCGGCGTGTGCCTTTATAAAAGAATCTGGCAGCATGGCAAATGAATCTGTTGAATTTGGGGCTAGGTTGTGATACAACATCATGGCCCCTTTTGAAGTGTTTCTCCGAATTTCTTCAGTAGGACGGATTCAATCTCGTCGTCCTTCAGGTCATTCCCGTTTACAGCACAAGTGTAAGCAGTGATGTGCTTGTTGGGGTCCCAGGTTCCGTTGTACTTCGGGAGATCAGGCATTCTGAATTTCTTCGGGATAGGCTTTGGAGCAGCATTTGATGGGAATGGCTTTTGTACAAATTTCTTTGAATCTACACCCTTCAGAATCGGGGGTGCGCCTGGGATCTGATCGACCTTTGAATTGTAGGTCTCCACCTTTTGTCATTGGCTTCTATCTTCTTTTCGCCCGATTCAATCCTCTTTGTGAGGTCCTCAAGCATCTTTATGATAGCAGGGTCGGCTGCTGACCCGTTGTTGCTTGATCTTTTTGGTACTTGTTCGGATCAAGGAGCCGTTTTCGGTGCTGCTGTGCTTGGAGTCTTTGGTGGCTTTGCAGTTGAGCAATCGCCAGCTGTTGTGCGTGCAACATCTCAAAACTGACGTGAAGGTTAACCTGTCGTTCCTCCCGAGCTGGGGTTTTCTGAGCTTCTTGTTGGTTTTCTTGGCGTATACTCCTGTTAGTGTGGGAGCTTATATCGACGTGTTGTTGCGTTCCGTGAGACCACGTCCACGGGAATTGGTTCTGGTGCATCCTCAGGGTTTCGTGGCGGTACACCGATACCTGGAACAGCTACACCATTCTCTCCATGGTCCTCAGGACCGTTGTTTTCATGTGCATTCACCGAGTTAGACATTTTGACCTGAAACCAAAGATTCTTGGACAAGAAAAAGTGTGAAGGATAACTTGCGTTATTCAGTAAACCAGCACAAAAACAATCATTATTATTTTTAGCCCCACGGTGGGCGCCAAACTGTTTACCTTGAAAATGGAAATTTTAATTAGATTTGATTTTTTGGTTCTAAAAATACGTGATTTATTTTTTATGCTAGTTGTTAGGCAGTAGATGCTAAGTGTGAGACTAGAAAATAAGATAAGAGTTTGAAGATAGTATGCTATGCAAACCGAGTAGCCGAGAATCGGGGTCTCGAGCTAGCCTATACTGGGCCTCGAGGTCGAGCTAAAGCGTTAGGCTGCGGATGGCCAATGAAGGACTAACAGTTCTAAGAGCTTTAATGAGGGCTCTTTATGATCAATGATGAGTAATAAATGAAGAACAATCAATGAAACGCAATAAATGTAAGTAATGTAATAAATATAAGCAATAAAATCAAGGGAGAATATGTTTAAGTTAGAGAGAATGTTCTTGTTCTTGTATTGAATATCATGTGTGCAAAAAATGACAAGGATCCCCTTTATATAGGAGGGGGAATCCCAACACAGTACAGGTGCATTTATTACAAAGATATGCGGCTGGTACATCCATTTATTACAAAGATCAACGGCTGGTACAGCCATTTAATGTCACGGTACGGACTTGTACTATTATTGTAGATCTGGTCAGCTTTAACCACATGCCTATTGGGAATTTCCCGCTTGTCCAAGATAGCCACCGATTTGCACTTCCTCGAGCCCCGGGGTCAAACTTCGAGTTGTGCTTCGAGGCTTCCGAAAACGGGCTGTGAAATGCCATAATAATTATAAAATCGGACTCTCCGATTTTAGCCGTATACAAAATGCAAATGTAATTATGAAAAAATGCAGTAAAATATTTAAAAATATACATGTTGGTGTAAATAGTAAGTTTAGATGATTAAATCATCATAAAAATAATTTGAAGGATAATTATTGGATATTTATATAAAGTCCTATATGCATACTTGTTAAAATTGCTAAGTGAGGGACCTAGATTATCAAAAGAGATGCAGAATGCACAAGAATTAAGAATGGTTACAGGTTTTGCTGGTTATAGCCTCTTTTATTACGGATCTTATATCTAACATTGACTGTGAATGAAAACGAATTAGAATTGTTCGAGGATCCCTATAGGCATGATTTCTATGCATTACTGATTTTTAGACGTGGTATCTAATTGCAGAAACCTTGTAGATATGACATCTAAATGCAGAATCTTGTGTTAAACCTTATAGACATGGTATCTAAATGCATAAACTTGTGTTAAAACCTTATAGACATGGTATCTACATGCAGTTTGAATTATGCAGAATTAAAATACTCCTATAGGCATGGCTTCTAGGTGAAGTTTGAATATGCAGAAATTAAAAACACCCTATAGGCATGATCTCTACCCTTGCATGCATAGTTCNTATATATATATATATATATTTTAAAAATATGAGGAAAAATTGGGTATCAACACCGGTGCCCGCACATGGGATCATCCTCACGCATGTGCTCACCCAAAAGCACATGGCTATCACAACAATTCAGGCAACTGGTGCCTCAACCAAGTTTAAATGCGATACTTACCTCAAGCAACTCAGATCACTCCGCTAGCAAGTCCTTGTCCCGCGAATCGGCCTCAGAATGTCTCGAATCTAGCCATAAAAAATTCGATACAATCAACACGAGCTAAAGGAATCTATTCCATAAGAAAGTACTTAATCCTTAATCAAAAGTCAAAAAGTCAACCCCCGAGCCACATCTCGGAATCCGGTATAAGTCTAAAATTCAAACACTCATTCCATCACGAGTCCAACCATACCAAAATTACTCGGATCCAATATCAAAATCTCGATCAAATCCCCAAAATTCGGCCTAAGGACTTTCTTCCATTTTTTCCCAGTTTTCAACCCAAATCACTAATTAAATAATAAAATCAAGGATATAAACCTAGAATTTAACCAAAACTAAGTAAGTATCACTTACCCCAATCACTCCCTTGAAAATCTCTCCGAGAATCGCCTCCCACCGAGCTCCCAATATCAAATTGTGAAAATGAGCTCAAACCTCATTTTGAAATATTTAAGTCTGCCCAGATATCCTTTCTTCGCGATCGCGAGAAACTCTTCGCGATCGCGAAGCACAAACTCCACTGCCCCTAGAAACTCCTCTACACAGTCGTACAAAAACACACTCGAACACAAAGCATAGGCTTCCCAGGCCTACGCGATCGCGGATGGCCCACACGTTCACATAGAACAACGCGCGTGAACCCCAGCTGCCTCACCTCCTCTTCGCGAGCGCGGCCTAGCCCACGCATTCGCGATACACTGATTTCCCCCAGCCTACGCAATCGTATGCCAGAACTGGCGATCGCACTAAACAAAACACCACAGCTGCTCCAATTAGCCTACGCGATCGCGGACCTCCCCACGCAATCGTGTATAAGGAAATCATATCAGTGCACCAGAAAATTCCAGAAATTCTCCAAGTCCATAAATTGATCCGTTAACCATTCGAAATTCACCCGAGGCCCCCGGACCTCACCCAATCATACCAACAAGTCCCAAAACATCATATAAATTTAGTCGAGCCTTCAAATCACATCAAGCAACGTTAAAATCATGAATCGCGCATTCATTCAAGCCTAATGAACTTTTGAACTTCTAAATTCTATATTCGATACCGAAACCAATCAAATCACGTCTGATTGACCCCCAAATTTTGCACACAAGTAATAAATGACACCATGGACCAACTCCAACTCCTGGAACCCCAATCCGAGCTCGGTAACCACAAACTCCACTCTCGGTCAAACTTCTAAATTTCCAACTTTCACCACTTCAAGTCTAATGTCACTACGGACCTCCAAATCACTATCTGGACACGCTCTTAAGTCCAAAATCACCCAACGAAGCTAACGGAACCATCAAAACTCCATTCCGGACCCATCTACACACAAGTCAACATCTGATTAACCTTTTCAACTTAAGCTTCCAGCCTTGAGACTAAGTGTCTCAACTCATTCCAAAACCTCTCCGGACTCGAACCAACAACCCTGGAAAGTCAAATAACAGCTATAAATCATAAAATGAGCAGTAAATGGGGGAATGGGGCTACAAATCTCAAATAGCAATAAATTTTTTGTTTGATTTGGGTTTGAATTTCAAAAACGGACATAATTAGGTTTGCTTTTGGCTATTACTTTTTGTTACACCGCATGTTTTAGTACGCAAAAGTACGTCATAAGTCAATTGATGTAAGTTCAGAAATGAGATCCTCTTTGAAAGTATATAAAGTAATTTAATGATGTTACATCCCGTATTCCCCTTCAACATATATACGACTAGGTTGAGGACGAATGCACTTAAACGTGAGAAAGGAGATTTTGGACAAATAAAAATGAGTTGCTTGCTTACCCGACGTGCCTGCTTCACCAACTTACTTTTTGTCCTACTTGCTTTAACTACTTAACACGTGTCGTGATTATTAAACGAGGACGAGACGCGTAATTAAATTAATTAGAGTATCATGTGACAAATCCTAGTAAAACAAGTAGGTGACAAGTAGGTGTGTCACCTACTTTCTAAAATGAGAGGCCCAAATTAAAGGGTTGTTTGTGGTCCAAATTAAAGGTTAAAGAGATGGCCATTGGGGTAGTAGTTTGGTAGACCATAAGGGATTATTAAAGCCAACATCTGACCATTTTCACCCATTTTGATCCAAAATAAAGTTTCTCTCCCAAGCCAAACAACCACCCTTCTTTCTACTAGGGTTCTAAGTGTAAAGGGCTTCAAGTTTCATTCCTCCCCCATCATGTGAGATGATTTTAATGTGTTTTATCTTCTCTCCTAAGATCTCAAACGTTTCTATACCAAACAGCCTAAGGCATCCCCTCTCTTCCAAGGTTAGACCACCTACTCTTGACTAAAAAATATTGTAGAAGTGGTGGAGATCACTTGTTTGATGTTGTTGCTAAGTTGTGAGCATTCTCAAGTTAAAGGAGAGCTTTTCTAGGGTTTCTTCTTGCTGCATAAGGTAATGAATCTTCTCTTCTTCATGTGTTTGAGCTTATTGGAGTCTTAGTTATCTTGTGACAATACGAACTTGTGAAGAAATTGACTTAAATGAGTTCCAAGTTACTGCAATTTGCTGGACTGTTATGAGGTTATTTTTATTGTATATTGTGGCTGAAAATCAGTAGGACCAACCTGAGTATGTTGTGATTGTCACTATTGAAGTGTATTCAAGTTCAAGCGAAGTTGTATGGATGGAAAAAGTGCAAGTTAGAACTTGGTTATTAGGTGAGATTGTGTAGACTATTGTGGGGATGTTTTGTAACGAATATAAGGTTAGATATTGATGTATACATATTGGTTGATATTCTGGACATGTTGGTCTTGTTGTTTGATTTGAGGAAAGTGAAAAGAATAAGAGGAGATGATGTCCAAAATTTTGTAGACGTAATAGTCGCTCATTTGTATTGAGTTCTAGCTTCTGTAAGCTTAACAATGATCCCTTATTGTATATTGTAGATTGAAGTACGAACAGGCTAAACCGACGTCGTGTGGTTAAGTAAACGACAAAGGTGTGTTAAGGCTATCCCTTCTTTCCTTTTGACATGATCCATATAATGCAAACGAAACGAGCAAACGCGCAACTTTCACAAATGATTCTATTCTTAGAAGTAATAGGGTTGCCTATGTTCTTAATTCCCCATGTGTCCTATTATTATATCGTCTATTCATGGGTCTCAGAAAATACTTAAGTTGATAAAGTTTATTTCATGATATTAACCGAAGGCATATTGATCTTATTATCGTCCGAGAGATCTTATTGTCTTACTTCCTTATGCATTGCATTCATTTATACATGTACATTGACCCATGACTATATGGCGCTATATACACATATATTATATGTATATGGGGTATGGGGAAAGGTTATGGCGTTATATACGCACCACCGCCTGATCAACTGCTATACATTGATGATTTCGCCCCCTAAGGATGCCCTCAGAGGCTTGATGATGCTATTTATGCATATACCTATGCATGATATGACATTTATACACATATGCATGAAACTATAAATGTTTCATGATTCACAGAGCTATTCAGACTTACAGTTTGAGTCCTTTACTCCATGTTTCTTTCATATCTTTTATATACTGATTTTAATGCCTTACGTAATCGGTACATTATTCGTACTGACGCCCCTATTGCCTTGGGGCCTGCATTTCACGCCCGCGGGTTTCAGGTAGACAGGCTGTCGATCCCCCTTCTTATGATACTTGCTTAATTGAGAGTTGGTGTGCTCTATTTGATCCGGAACTGCTATTGGGCTTTGGTACAATACTTTTGTATACATATATGAGTACGGAAGGGCCATACACCATCCTTTATAAAGTTGTACACTCTATTAGAGGTTCGTAGACAGTCATGTATAGATATGACCCGATAGGTCATTTTGAGTTTTAGCCTTTGCTTCTATGTTCTGAGACCTCGAATAGCTCCGTTTAGCACTCCTCAATTTGCATGCATAGGCCGTGTCCTTTTTCGGAAAATTTTATGTGAAAATTGAAGAAAATATGAGTTTTAGCCTTGGAAATGATTTGAGTTTACTACGATCAACATTTTATGTAAACTAACCCGGACCAGTATTTTGACGGTCCTGGTGAGTCCGTATCGTGATTTGGGACTTGGGCATATGCCCAGAATTGAATTCGGAAGTCCCTAACTTGATTTAACGTGATTTGTTGAAAACTAGTAATTTGAAGGTTTAAAGAATTCCTAATTTTTACCGTAGGTTGACTTTATTGCTACAGGGTTCGGATTTCGGTTTCGGAACTTGGTATATATTCATTTCACTATTTATGACTTGTCTGCAAATTTTGGTGCAAAACGGAGTTGATTTGACATGATTCAGACGTCCGGTTGAAAATTTAAAAGTTCTTGAGTTTCATTAAAAATTTCATACATTTTGATGTCTGATTCATTATTCTAGGTGTTATTTTAATATTTTTATCATGCGAGCAAGTTCGTATGATGTTATTACACTTCTGTGCATGTTTGGTTTGGATCCCGAGGGGCTCGGGTGAGTTTTGGATAGGCTACGGACCATTTTAGACTTGGGAGATTGCCGGTTTAAGTGATTTCTGGTGTCTGGTGCTTTTTTCTTCGCGATCGCGAATGGCAATCTAGGCTGGGATGGGATTTATTCTATGCAAACTCAAGGTTGAGGTCGCGAGCGAGAAGCAGTGGTGGGATCACCCTTCGCGGATGCGACTTATACTACGCGAACACGATGGGTAATGGGTCTGGAAGGGGGTCTGTTGGGTGTTCTACACGAACGTGTACCTTGGGACGCAAATGCGAAGGATAAGGTAAGGGCCATCGCGAACGCGATTAACATCTCGCGAACGCGTAGGCCAGTTGGGCCACAGTGCTACGCGATCCCGTCAGGTCCTATGCGAACGCGAAGAAGACATGACGCCCAGTCTTTAAGACTTCTAAAAAAAGGGATTTAACCCATTTTTCACCATTTCCAAGTTTGAGCTCGGCCTAGAGGCTATTTTGAAAAGAAATTTCATCCCAACTTCATAGGTTAGTAGATTTCAACTCGTTTTCTTCCATTTCCATCAACACCCATTGATTTTCAACCTTTAATCTAAGCTCTTTCATGGTAGAAATTAGGGATTTAGTTAGAAATTGGGAATTTTGAAAAATTGAGATTTAGACCTCAAATTGAGGTCGAATTTCGAAACTAATCACATAATCAGTCTCGGGGGTGAATGGGTAATTGGGTTTTGGTCCGAATCTCGGGTTTTTACCAAGCACACCCGGGGTTGACCTTTGTTGACTTTTTCTAAAATCATTAAAGATTGAATATTTTTTACTCGTGGGTAGTTTCTAAAGCTTATTTTAAATTATTTGAACTATATTTGGTTAGATTTGTTTGATTTGGAGGCTAATTCTTTAGGCAAAGCCCCGGTTGAGCTTTGATTTGATTGCGGTGCGATGTAAGTGTCGTGGCTAACCTTGACTTGAGGGATTAGGACTTGTTAGACTATTTGCTACGTGTTTTATGTATGGGAACAACATATATGTGAGGTGACGAGTACTTATGCATTGTTATTGGGTTAAAGCATGCGGGTGGAACTTGTTTCCTTGTATTTTATCGCTTTGTTAATTATGATATTCATGTTTAGGTTAGATTATTATTTCTTTGATTATTCGTTTCGTAATTATTGCCCTTTTATAGTTAGCAAATATTTTTGGAAGTTGAAGTTTGGTATCTTGGCTTCATAATTGACGTAAAATATATTCTCCGCATTATTTATTACTCGAATTCATATTATCATTGTTACATGGTGGGGAAGAGAGTAAAAGCACGAAGGGTGATGTCGTGACATTGCATTTACAGTATTATTATTACATGGTGAGGAAGAGAGTAAAAGCACAAAGGGTGATGCTATGTCATTTATCTCATTTATTCATTATTACATGGTGAGGAAGAGAGTAAAAGCACGAAGGGTGATGTCGTGCCATTCATCTCATTTATTCATTATTACATGGTAAGGATGAGAATATAAGGATGAGAATAAAAGCACGAATGGTGATGCCGTGCCATTTTCATATCATTGGTTTAACTGATTTACCGGTTGGCGATTTACTTGGTTACTTCGTGATTTCATACCTATCGTAGTTGTTATATTCTTACCCCTTCTTGCATGTCCCCTCCCAGTTTGTACGTTATCATTCTCTGTTATCGTTGCTGCTTTATATACACTTTTACAAGTTTATTTATGTAGGTGTCTTGTCATAGCCTCGCCACTACCTCGTCGAGGTTAGAATCGACACTTATGGAGTACATTGGATTGGTTGTACTCATACTATACTTTTGCACTTCTTGTGCAGATACCAGTATTGGTCTGAGTGGTGCGTGAGATGCGTCAGCTCGGATCATTGCATACGGAGACTCGAGGTAGATCTGCTGGCGTTCGCAGACCTTGAAGTCTCTTTCCTTTTCCCACTATTACTATTCATTTCCTTCGAAACAGTTGTATTTATTTCAGACTTTGTTTGTAGACTTCTAATTGCTCCTGCACTTGTGACTCCGGATTTCTGGGAGTAGATATTATCACGTGATTTATATTAGTACTGTGTTAGACTGGGTTTCTATTTCTTGTTGTATATCACCATTGTGTTTTTAACTATTAAAATTGGTTATTTAATTATTTCATGTCGGCTTGCCTAGCAAGTGGATGTTAGGCGCCATCACGACCCCGAGGTTGGGATTCTGGGCCGTGACATGTGGCCTTGTCGGCTTCTATTTTTAATATATAGTTGTCCATAGCTGCCTTGTCGGCTCTCACTAGCGTATTCCGCATGTATGTGTATATATGTCTTTTGGGCATGTTTCCCCACGTACGTTATTCGCATGATTCAGCAGTTTATTGACATATGTTATGCATGACCTACCCTTATTTCATGTATATATCTTAGACGTATGCTTAAGGGTGTTAGACAGGTAGCGCTCGAGCACTCGTCATGGCCCATCAATTTGGATCGTGACAGAAGTGGTATCAGAGCAGTTCTGTCCTAGGGTTGTCTACAGACTGTGTCTAGTAGGGTTTTTTATGAGTGTGTTGTGCACCACACTTATAAATATGAGGTTGCGTGACATATAGGATGTTATCCTACCTTCTTATCTTAGATCATGCGATATAAGGATTCATTTTCCTAATGATATGTTATGTTTTTAGCGATGCCTAAGAAGGCTATAGCCGCCCAGAAGGGCAAGTCTAAGTCCGTGGCTGATGAGACTACGAGTCGAGCGCCCCAAGATACCAAGGCTTGGGGAGATTCTTAGAGTGAGACTCCATCTCAGACTTCACATATCCCGCCCTCTCCAGAGGAGCTCCGAGGGGCACCAGCTCCAGCGCCCGCCCCAGTACCCTAGCTCCTCAACCAGATGCACCAGGTCAGGATATAAGAGATGTTATTTAGCTATTGACTCGATTAGTGGCCGCTCGGGCTCGGCGCCAGGAGGTAGGTATTGGTCATGCAGATAGGGCCATCAGTGCGATGGTTCGAGATTTCATTAATTTGGACCCTCCGGTATTCACTAGAGCAGATCCAAACGAGGACCCTGAGGTATTAATCGATAGAATGTAGAGGACTTTGTGGGTAATGAAGGCCACTAAGACTGAGTCAGTTAAGCTAGCTTCCAATAGACTTCAGGATGTTGTAGTTAATTGGTACGAGTCTTGGGAGTTGTCCAGAGGTGAGGATGCCCCTCCAGTAGTATGGCAGGAGTTTACAAAGGCTTTTCTTCGTCGTTATTTGTCACCAGAGCTTAGACAGGCTAGAGTTGATAGGTTCCTGACCCTTCGGCAGAGTAATATGAGTGTCCGGGAGTACAACCTTCAGTTTGATTCTTTGACGAGGTATGCTCCCACTATTGTAGCTAAGTGGAGGATCGGGTTCACCGGTTCGTGATGGGGTTGGAGTCGCACCTGCTTAATGAATGTATGTTGGTCTCACTTCATCCAGGTATGTATATTTCTCGTATTCAGGCATACGCTTAGGGTGTAGAGGAGCGTAAGCGTAAGCAGAGGGCCGATCGTGAGCATGATAGGGGCCGGAGTAAGAAAGCGAGATCTTTAGGTCCTTCTGGTAAATTTCGATGTGTCAAAGACAACAGTACCCGAGGTATCCAACCCAGCCATCGGCTAGTGCACCCTCTCAGTTTGCCGGTAGAAGATTTGATTGTTCCACATACTCAGGGCCTAGCAGAGTTTCAGGGCCTCTAGTTCTCAGTATAGGGGTGAGTCAAGTCAGATAAGGTTGCCCTTGTAACGATATGCTCAGTATGGTAAGCAGCATGTCGGACAGTGCTGCGTGAGGTTAGGTGTTTGTTAAACTTGTGGTTATCCAGGCCACGTTATGAGAGATTGTCCGACGAGAGTGGTACAGGTATAGTTCAGCCAGCGGGATCTGTAGGTGGTTCGTCATCATCAGTACGCCCTTCTGGGCAAGGTTCACAGGCACTAGTCGGTCGTGGTAGAGGCAAAAGTGGAGCATCTAGCTCGAGTGATCCTCAGAATTGCATTTATGCATAGCGGGTCGGCAAGATCGGGAGTCGTCACCTGATGTTGTTATAGGTATATTATCAGTCTCCTCCGACGATGTATATGTATTGATTGATCCAGGATCCACATTATTGTATGTCACTCTATTTGTTGCTAGTAAGTTGGGATAGAACCTGATTTGAATAAACCTTTTAAGGTGCCTACGTTGGGGATCTGGTGATAGCTAGACGGGTATATAGTGATTGTATAGTAGTAGTTCATAGTCGTTCTACACTAGAAAACCTGATTGAATCATATATGGTAGAATTTTATGTTATAATGGGTATGGATTGGTTGGCTTCTTGTTATGCTAACGTTGATTGTAGATCAAAGAAGGTTCGGTTTCAGTTTCCAAGGGATCCAGTTCTAGAATGGAAAGTTAATACTACATTGCCAAGAAGTAGGTTTATTTCCAATCTCAAGGCAAGGAAGACGATCAGAAATGGCTATATTTGTCACTTAGTTCGGGTACATGATGTGAAAGTAGAGTCACCGGCCCTTCAGTCTATCCCAGTGGTTAATGAGTTTCTAGATGTTTTTCTCGACGAGCTTCCAGGCCTTCCGCCAGAGCGGGAGATTGAGTTTGCTATTGACATACTACTAGATACTCATCCAATATCTATTGCTCCTTACAGAATGGCACCTACAGAGCTGAGAGAGTTGAAATAACAGCTGAGAGATTTCCTTGATAAAGGCTTTATCAGACCTAGTATATCACCGTGGGGAGCACTTATGTTATTTGTGAGAAAGAAATATGGTTCTTTGCGGATGTGTGTTAATTACAAGCAGTTGAATAAGGTGATGATCAAGAATAAGTACCCACTCCCGAGGATTGATGATTTATTTGATTATTTGCAAGGTGCCAAGTGTTTCTCGAAGGTAGACTTGAGGTCCGAGTACCATCAGGTAAGGGTTAAAGAGAGACATATTCCAAAGACAACATTCAGGACCAGATACGGGCACTTTGAGTTTCGTGTTATGTCGTTCAGTTTGACCAATGACCCAGTCGTATTCATATACTTGATGAACTGCGTGTTCGAACCCTTCCTAGATATGTTCGTGATTGTATTTATAGATGATATCTTGGTTTATTCCCATGTAGAGGCTAAGCATGCAGATCATTTCCGTACTGTGCTCAGAGTTCTACAAAAAAGGAAGTTGTATGCGAAATTCTCTAAATGTGAATTCTGGCTAAATTCTGTAGCTTTCCTTGGGCATATTATTTCAGGTGGGGGTATCCGGGTTGATACACAAAAGATTGAGGCAGTGAAGACGGCCTAGACCCACGACACCGACGGAGGTTCGTAGCTTCCTAGGTTTGGCAGGTTATTACAGGAGATTTGTAGAGGGCTTTTCTTCTCTTTCAGCACCATTGACAAAGTTGACTCAGAAGGCAACTAAGTTTCAGTGGACTGATGTTTGTGAGCGTAGTTTCCAAGCATTGAAGGACAAATTGACTTCAGCACTAGTTTTGACACTCCTAGAGGGAACCGATGGTTATGCTATCTATTATGACGCTTCGGGCGTTGGATTGGATGTGTATTGATTCACCATGGTAAGGTTGTCGCTTATTTTTCTATACAACTAAGAAAGCATGAGAAGAATTAACCGACTCATAATTTAGAGTTATCCGTGGTGATTCATGCACTAATGATGTGGAGGCCTTATTTGTATGGCATTCATGTTGATATCTATACGGATCATAAGAGCCTTCAGTTATCTTCAAGCAAAAGGAATTGAATTTATGTCATAGGCGATGGTTAGAGCTACTGAAAGACTATGATGTTAATATTTTATACCATCCAGGGAAGGCGAATGTAGTAGCCAACGCCCTCGGTCGTAGATCTATGGGTAGCCTGTCATATTTACAGCTAGTGAAGAGTGATATAGACCATGATATTCATCAACTAGCTAGTCTTGGAGTTCGATTACTGGATTCAGATGATACCGGAGTTACTATTCAGGACACGACAACATCCTCTTTAGTAACTTAAGTGAAGGAGCCACTATGAGGATCCTATGTTAGATCATTACAAAGATACATCCCCTCGGAAGGAGAAGACACCATTCAAGATTACAGGAGATGGAGTCCTCAGATATCGATGTCGATTATGTGTTCCTAATGTTGCAGGGCTGCGCCGACAGGTTATGGGAGAAACTCACTATTCTCGTTATATTATTCATCCAGGAGCGACGAAGATGTATCATGATATCAGGGAAATATACTGGTGGGACGAAATGAAGGATATAGCAGAGTTTATTGCTTAGTGCCCTAATTATCAGTATGTTAAGATTGAGCTTCAGAAACCCGCTAGATTATTGCAGGCTATAGAGATTCCGACTTGGAAATGGGAAGTAATTAATATGGATTCCATCGTAGGCTTACCTTGTACCCAACATAAGTTCGATTCTATATGGGTGATTGTTGATAGACTTACAAAATCAGCCCATTTTCTGCCTGTCATGACTACTTATTCAGCAGTGGATTATGCAAGGGCTTACATTAAGGAGATAGTACGACTTCATGGTGTCCCTATATCTATTATCTCAGATAGAGGTGCTCAGCTTACATCTAATTTTGGAGGTCCTTCCAGAAAGGATTGGAGACTCAGATAAGTCTTAGCACGACTTTCATCCACATACAAACGGTCAGACTGAATGTACTATTCAGACACTTGAGGATATGTTACAAGCTTATGTGATAGACTTCAGGGGATGATCATCTGCGCTTATTGAGTTCACGTATAATAATTGTTATCATTCCAGCATTCAGATGGACCCATATGAAGCTCTTTACTGAAGGAAGTGTAGGTCACCTATCGAATGGTTCGATGTTGAGGAAACTAGGTTAGTAGGACCATAGTTGGTACAACAGGTAGTTAAGAATATTAAGCTTATACAAGAAAGGCTATTAGCAGCTCAGAGTCATCAGAAGTCCTATGCAGATAATCGACGACGAGAGTTGGAGTTTCAGATGGATGACTGGGTATTCCTAAAGGTATCACCGATGAAAGGCATTATGAGATTGGGTAAGAAAGGCAAACTTAGCCCTCGATACATTGGACCTTATAAGATCATAAGCAAAGTAGGCCAGGTAGCATATGAGTTAGACTTGCCTTCCGACTTGGAGTTTGTACATCCAGTTTTCATGTGTCTATGCTCCGTAAGTGTATCAGAGATCCTTCTAAAGTCGTGCCAGTTGCTGATGTTCATGTCACAGAGCAGCTATCATATGAGGAAGCTCCCATTGTTATACTAGATAGACAGGTTCGGAGATTGAGAACTAAGGACGTAGCTTCGGTTAAAGTACTTTGGAGGAACAAGAATGTGGAGGAGATGACTTGGGAAGCTGAAGAAGTCATGAAGTCTAGGTATCTTCACTTGTTTCCGCTTCCAGAAGAGGATAAGACTGAGACATCACAACCTTTAGGTGCGTATATGTTACTGGATTCTTATGTTAGTTACTGTCATCGGTCGTGTGAGGCCATTGTTTTTATTGATGATTGTGGCCCTGTGTGGCTTTGTATTAGTTGGTTTGTTGCATGACCAGTTAGTAGTAAGTAGTACAGTTACAGAGGAGACTTTACTGAAATTTTAATAGATCTTTGGGAGTTTAACATTTGAGAGGCCTAAAGGGGGGGATGCCCTGACCTTTAGATTTATTCACAGAACAGTTGCCTAGATAACAAGGACAATATTAAAGTATTTGTAAGGGTTGTAGGTTTTGAGATCGATAATCGCATCAGTCAACATTCGAGGACGAATGTTCCAAAGGGGTGAATGATGTTACACCCCATGTTTCCGTACGCAAAAGTACGTCGTAAGTCAATTGATATAAGCTCGGAAATGAGATACTCTTTGAAAGTATATAAGGTAATTTAATGATGTTACATCCTGTATTTTCTTTCAACATATACACGAATAGGTTGAGGACGAATGCACTTAAACATGAGAAAGGAGATTTTGGACAAATAAAAACAAGCTGCTTGCTTACCCGACATGCCTGCTTCACCAACTTACTTTTTGTCCTACTTGCTTGAGCTCCTTAACACGTATCGTAATTACTAAATGAGGAAGAGACACGTATTTAAATTAACTAGGGCATCATGTGACATACCCTAATGAAACAAGTAGGTGACAAGTATGTGTGTCACCTACTTGCTAAAATGAGAGGCCCAAATTAAAGGGCTATTTGTGGCCTAACTTAAAGGTTAAAGAGAGGGCCATTGGGGTAGTAGTTTGGTCGACCATAAGGGATTATTAAAATCAACATTTAACCATTTTCACCCATCTTCATCCAAAATAAAGTTCAACAACATCCTCTCTTTCTCTCCCAAGCCAAATAACCACCCTTCTTTCTACTAGGGTTCTAAGTGTAAAGGGCTTCAAGTTTCATTCCTCCCCCATCATGTAAGATGATTTTAATGTGTTTTATCTTCTCTCCCAAGATATCAAATGTTTCTATACCAAATATCCCAATGCATCCCCTCTCCTCCAAGGTTAGACCACCTACTCTTGATTAAAAGTGTTGTAGAAATGGTGGAGATCACTTGCTTGATGTTGTTGCTAAGTTGTGAGCATTCTCAAGTTAAAGGAGACTTTTTCTAGGGTTTCTTCTTGCTGAATAAGGTAAGGAATCTTCTCTTATTCACGTGTTTGAGCTTATTGGAGTCTTAGCTATCTTGTGACAATACGAACTTGTGAAGAAATAGCCTGAAATGAGTTCTAAGTTACTGCAATTTGCTGGACTGTTATGAGATTATTTTTATTGTGTATTATGGCTGAATTAGTAGGAACAACCTGAGTATGTTGTGATTGTCACTATTGAAGTGCATTCAAGTTCAAGCTAAGTTGTATGGATAGAAAAAGTGCAAGTTAGAACTTGGTTGTTGGGTAAGATGGTGTGGACTCTTTTGGTGATGTATTGTAATGAATATAAGGTTAGATATTGATGTATATATGTTTGTTGATATTCTAAACATGTTGGTATAGTTGTTTGATTTGAGGAAAGTGAAAATAATAAGGGGAGGTGCTATCCAAAATTCGTAGACGAGCTAGTCGCTCATTTGTATTGAGTTCTAGCTTCCGTAAGCTTAACAATGATCCCTTATTGTTTGTTGTAGATTGAAATACTAACGGGCTGAACCGACGTTGTGTGGTTAAGTAAACGACAAAGGTGTCTTTCTTTCCTTTTGGCATGAACCATATGATACAAACAAAACGAGCAAATGCGCAACTTTCATAAATGACTCTATTCTTAGAAGTACTAGGGGTGACTATGTTCTTGATTCCCTATGTGTCCTATTATTATATCGTCTGTTCATGGGTCTTAGAAAATACGTAAGTTGATAAAGTTTATTTCATGATATTAACCGAAAGCATATCGATCTTATTACACTCCGAGAGATCTTATTGTCTTACTTCCTTATGCATTGCATTAATTTATACATGTACATTGATCCATGACTATATAGCGCTATATACATGTATATTATATGTATATGGGGTATAGGGAAAGGTTACGGCATTATATACGCACACCCGCGGACTCAGCTGGTATACATTGATNTACGCACCACCGCCGGATCAGCTGGTATACATTGATGATTTCGTCTACTAAGGCCGAGATGATATGATAGGATGCCCTCAAAGGCTTGATGATGTTATGTACGCATATACCTATGCATGATATGACATTTATATGCATATGCATGACATTATAAATGTTTCATAATTCACAGAGCTATTCAGACATATAGATTAAGTCCTTTACTCAATGTTTCTTTTATGTCTTTTATATACTGATTTTCATGCCTTACGTACTCGGTACATTATTCGTACTGACGCCCCTATTGCCTGGGCCTGCGATTCATACCCGCAGGTGCAGGTAGACAAGCAGACGCCCCCCTTCTTAGGATCCTTGCTTAACGAGAGTTGGTGTGCTCCATTTGATTCAGAGCTTCTATTGGATTTTGGTGCAACATTTTTGTATACATATATGAGTATGGCGGAGTCCTATCCCGTCCTTTATAAAGTTGTACACTCTATTAGAGGTCTGTGGACAGTCATGTATAGTTGGATAGTGTATGGCCTTATCGGCTTCTATTGTTAATATATAGTTGTTCATAGCAGCCTTGTCGGCTCTCACCAGCGTATTTCGTATGTATATGTATATATGTCTTTTGGGCATGTTTCCCCATGTATGTTATTCCCATGATTTAGCAGTTTATTGATAGATGTTATGCATGACCTACCCTTATTTCATGTTTATATCTTAGACGTATGCTTAAGGTTATTCGACAGGTAGGGCTTAGACACTTGTCATGGCCCATCGATTTGGATCGTGACAAAGTTGAACCAAACCGACAATAGAATNATATTAGAAAAATAATTTAAATTACAATTATATCCAATATGAAATACATTTTATATATATATATATATATATATATATATATATTAAAAGCACAAAAATCTTAGCGAAATCCTAGAATTTCGGAATTTAAAATCAATAAATATTTTATCTCATATGAATCTTACCAATCGAAAGTTATCCTTTGTACAATGGTAATCGCGACATAATACAATTGATTTGTAATTAAGAAGATGAAATATGGGGACATAACATATTAAATTAAAATTGTTTAATATAATAACGTTTAAATTAGAATTATCTCAACATGGAACAATTAAATATGCATTTTAAAAGTTCTTATTTTAATCATACAAAATAGTTAATCCATGTTCAATTAAGTACCCAAAACAATTATTTGATACCTTATTTAATCATACTAAATCGTACAAGCCTTAATTTATATTATAAAACACGAAGCCTCTACACGAATGTTGATTGAGTTTTTATCTTTTAAAAATAATTTTATAGTGAATAAAATGTAGTGTAAATATTTTACTATTATTTAAGATTTAAAATTAACAAAAAATTTTGCTTATTGAATCTTTTCTTATTTGAATTAGGTAGGAAGTTCAACTATTTAGGCTTTAAAATGGACACACACACACTCTCTCTCTCTCTCTATATATATATATATATACTTAGTGAATTCAATAACTTTTTATAGTTATTTGTTCGTCCTATTATATTTTTATATTTTAGTAATATTTTCTTTCCTCACGCACATTTCGACAAAGTTATGTAAATCATATTTTGTTTTATTTCAGCAACTAAACCTCACTACATGGATAACATTGAAGCCTTTGAAGGAAGATAAACTCAAAAGCCATATGATTCAATTTTTTAATTTATATTATTTGATAGATCTTTAAAGAATCATAATAAAGACTATATGTTTCAGAAAAAAATTTAAATCCTAAATCTTCAAGAGCTATGTATTTTTATTAAAACTAAAACAGAAGCACGATAACTTATGATTTAACTAATAAAATTATAAAAATAGAAAATAATTTAAGGTGAATGTATTTGATAATTATCGAGGACTTTTATGATCAATATTTACCAATTTCAAAAGCTTGTACTTTATTTTATAACTCAAATATAATTCTATAATTTCTTGACAAAAATTACTATTGAGATGGGAACACGCACAGCGCGCTGATCACGCCCAACTATGCCTTATAAAAAGGACAATGCGGTCGTTGCAAATATAATCCGGTTTACAAGTCCGGAGTCGAATCCCACAGAGAACTAAGGTTTAGCTACAGCTGTTCACTATCACCAAGAAGACAAGCTTGAACAATTCCTAACTTATAGATATTAAGATTCTTGTGTTTAACTACTTAACTAACAAATTAAAATAGTAAATTAACAACTAAAGATATTGAGGGCTAGAGAAAAGATTAAGGAGGTCTAGAGTTATGATTTTCCCAATTGTCGGAATCCTTCCCGCTATGTCTTCTATAATTTCGCCTAAGTATTCTCTACCGATCATGAGCACTCTTATTGCCGTAAATCTCTCCCGAGTAATTACGACAATTTACTAGACGCACTCTTCCGAGCTACGCTAGCTGGCTTTTAATACAACTCACTTCAGATCGCACCCAAGGCTTCGTTATCCCTAATCCCACCTTTAAACCCTCGGTTATTGATCCCTCATATACTCTGGGAGTGGTGTTGTTCAACAATTACCTAAATATGCACTCTCTCCCGAGTTATGCACACTAAATAGGCACAGCTAATTGAGAGCTCTTCAATCTACCAGAATATAAACGTAGTTGAACAAATAGAGAAAAGCTATGGCTCAATTATATAAAAACATAACAAGAATTTATCCTACAAAAGGTTCTATCAAAACTCTAGATAACAAATTAGCTATTCATAATAGTATGTAAAACTACAATACTAAAAGTCATAACCAACAATGAAAATTAGGAAGAGGAAGGAAAAACTCGTAGAAGAATTCTCCGCCTTGCTCCCAATGTGTTCTTGCCTCCAAGGGTGTTGTCTAACCCTAAAGTAGTGTCTCTCCGCCTCCTTAGGTCTAATTTGTGTCCAAAATATGTCCTCCTTGTTCTAGGCCGGCCTCCTTTGTTTTATATAGGGTTTAGGACTTAAAATCCCATGTTTTACACTTTAGCCCCTGAAATTTACGCTTCCCACCGCGGTTTCACCGCGATCGCGGTGGAACCGCGGCCAAACGCCCTCGCGGATTCTTCATTCTTCAGAAACTGCCTTCTGCCGCGGTTCTGCCGCGGTCGCGGAAAAACCGCGGTTTTTCACCCTGTTCCGTTTGGAATTTGGAAAAACGTAAAACATGAAAGTTGTAGCCCTTTGAGTTAGCTTTCCAACCATATATTGTGGAGCCCAAATGGAGTTCTGAGCAAAAAGTTATGTCTATTTTACTAGACAGTGCGCAATATGCCTCCTCAAGCCTTCGTTCGTACTTAATTATCAAATTTGACCTCCGAACACGATCCCGGCTTAATTCCTTGAGCTTTTACTCAGACTTCAAAGCTTCAAATCACTTAAATTCATTCCATAACATCTATATAGCTCGGAATCACACCTACAAGGCATAAAACACACAATTAGTGCAAAACACTAGCGATTAAAGCGCAAACTCAATTAAAGTGCAGTAAATTCGAGTGTAATAAGCGACTAAAATATGCAATTATAGCCTATCATCATTTGCATTTTCGACATAATTGCATTTTTTCAGAAGATTTGTAGAAGTTTTAGTCGTTTTTTATTTGTGAAAACAGAAAATAAAGCACCTACAATTAGAATACAAATAATCTACAATTTATCTACAAAATATCTACAAAC
>NW_017671732.1:124893-130736 GCF_001879085.1 Nicotiana attenuata | reverse complement strand
GTCACTTGCACACGTGGCGCGATTTCTTTGGCCTTTCAGTGTGACTTGGCATGCCTTGTCATTTTGATACGTGGCATGATCCTATTGGCTCTTCCGTTTGACTTGGCGCACCACGTCATTTGACACGTGGCACCAAACTGGGCCTCTAGGAAGATGACATCTTGGGCTTAATGAAGTGGGCTCGCCCAACTAAATGGGCTAGCCCAATGAATTAAGGCTTATTTATTTAATCCATATATATTGGACTGATATAATTAATTCAATTATATTAGCCCAATAAATTTATTTGAACTAATATATCTTGAATTTAAAATATAGTCCAAAATATTTTATGGATTTAATTCCAATAAATTTTATATGCCTACTGATCACGCCCAACTATGCCTATAAAAAGGACAATGCGGTCGCTGCAAATATAATCCGGTTTACAAGTCCGGAGTCGAATCCCACAGAGAACTAAGGTTTAGCTACAGCTGTTCACTATCACCAAGAAGACAAGCTTGAACAATTCCTAACTTATAGATATTAAGATTCTTGTGTTTAACTACTTAACTAACAAATTAAAATAGTGAATTAACAACTAACGATACTGAGGGTTAGAGAAAAGATTAAGGAGGTCTAGAGTTATGATTTCCCCTATTGTCGGAATCCTTCCCGCTATGTCTTCTATAATTTCGCCTAAGTATTCTCTACCGATCATGAGCACTCTTATTACCGTAAATCTCTCTCGAGTAATTACGACAATTTACTAGACGCACTCTCCCGAGCTACGCTAGCTGGCTTTTAATACAGCTCACTTCAGATCGCACCCAAGGCTTCGTTATCCCTAATCCCGCCTTTAAACCCTCGGTTATTGATCCCTCATATACTTTGGGAGTGGTGTTGTTCAACAATTACCTAAATATGCACTCTCTCCCGAGTTATGCATACTAAATAGGCACAGCTAATTGAGAGCTCTTCAACCAACCACAATATAAACGTAGTTGAACAAATAGAGAAAAGCTATGGCTCAATTATATAAAAACATAACAAGAATTTATCCTACAAAAGGTTCTATCAAAACTCTAGATAACAAATTAGCTATTCATAATAGTATGTAAAACTACAATACTAAAAGTCATAACCAACAATGAAAAATAGGAAGAGGAAGGAAAAAACTCGTAGAAGAATTCTCCGCCTTGCTCCCAATGTGTTCTTGCCTCCAAGGGTATTGTCTAACCCTGAAGTAGTGTCTCTCCGCCTCCTTAGGTCTAATTTGTGTCCAAAATATGTCTTCCTCTTGTTCTAGGCCGGCCTCCTTTGTTTTATATAGGGTTTAGGACTTAAAATCCCATGTTTTACACTTTAGCCCCTGAAATTTACGCTTCCCACCGCGGTTTCACCGCGATCGCGGTGGAACCGCGGCCAAACGCCCTCGCGGATTCTTCATTCTTCAGAAACTGCCTTCCACCGCGGTTCTGCCGCAGTCGCGGCAAAATCGCGGTTTTTCACCCTGTTCCGTTTGGAATTTGGGAAAACGTAAAACATGAAAGTTGTATCCCTTTGAGTTAGCTTTCCAGCCATATATTGTGGAGCCCAAATGGAGTTCTGAGCAAAAAGTTATGTCTATTTTACTAGACAGTGCACAATATGCCTCCTCAAGCCTTCGTTCGTACTTAATTATCAAATTTGACCCCCGAACACGATCCCGGCTTAATTCCTTGAGCTTTTACTCAGACTTCAAAGCTTCAAATCACTTAAATTCATTCCATAACATCTATATAGCTCGGAATCACACCTACAAGGCATAAAAAAAATAATTAGTGCAAAACACTAGCGATTAAAGCGCAAACTCAATTAAAGTGCAGTAAATTCGAGTGTAATAAGCGACTAAAATATGCAATTATAGCCTATCATCAACACCCCACACTTAAACCATTGCTCGTCCTCGAGCAATCAAACTCCACCTTTTTTATAGACACGACCTTTTTAAACAATTCTCCTAACTCATCACACCAAGAGTATTTAAAATAGACTAAGCACAAAAGCGTAACATCTTCACCTCAAGATTTGACTCACAAGTACCACACGTTATTCACAACTCACCCACTTACTCTAATATAGAGGTCACTGACATTACCTTTCCTTCATGAATCAAGTGCCCTCACACAACAAAAGAGAGTAGTTCCACACAATAAAATTTAAGAACACTTAGGAACTCAAGATAGAAAGAATTCACTCACTCTCAGAAATAACATTCATATGCCACAAAAGATGCACCATAAGCTTGCCCGTAGTGTACTACTCCACTAATCGAGCTCATTCAATCTTAGATCAATTAGGACTTTATTTGGTTGTAATGTAGGCTACGGGACGGGTAGGATACATTTAGATATAAGAGTGACTACACCTCCCTAAGCACTTTAATACATACATTTTAACATTTAAACCCCATACTTATGTCAAACCAAAATTCCACCTTCACATCACTGTAAATTATCCCATTCTTCTTTAAGCACACTAACGTCAAGAACCACCACTTATCAAGGAATTTTTTTTTTCACAACAATCCAACTATATTTTTTTCAATTCAAGTGGCTCTTCCTTTTTCAAAACAATGCACCTTTCTCCTTATTCAATTAGTTCCACTCAAAAGCCAAACCAACCACCCCACACTTTAACTTTTACAAAGTTCATAACAATTCAAGTGCTCATGAGAGGTTACAATGGTTCAAATAGATGGTTAATTCGAACAAATGGGTAAGGCTTGTAATGTGGTTGCCAAAGAAAAAGGATTATAGGCTCAACGAGGTTAACTACGATACATAACAATTAGGTGGGTAAAATATACATATCTGGCTCAATCAAGAAAACGCCTATATCACTTCCAAGACTGAACAACACTACTATTTCGCTTTGCAAACACACGGGGCAAGTTCTAGGCATCAAATGCAATGCACAGAATATCACAAAACCTTACACACACATGGCACATAACTCACTCAGGATTGGATTCATCAAGACACCCTAGTCAGAGCAGTTAAGCAAATTTAAGATCATACAATTTAAGGTACTTATACAAGAGTCAAAAACTGAGCCTAAGCGTCACAGCCAAAGTACTCACTATTCTCAAGGCATAACAAAGTCAAGAGATATTGCTTCATTTCAAAACAAAACACAATGGCTCCTATTCCTTAAAAAAAACTAACTACACCCGGTTCAAATAAAACCTTTGAAAAGAAACCGTGGTTTAAAGAAAAACCAAGGGGTAATTGCTACACTACCTAACAAAACAAAAAATCTTTTTGGTATTTTCTTTAGACTTACTTCCCTCAAGAAAACTGTCTAGAAGATCCTTCATCAGGAAAAGTCCAATCTTTTAAAAAAAACAAACACAGCTAAAGTAGCATGAAAAACCACCCAGACAATCTCCTCACCCCACACTTAAAATTGTGCATTGTCCCCAATGCACACCCATACATACAAGAGGGTAAAAGAAACTCCCTGGTAGGCCAAAGGCCGAAGCACTAGCAGTTCATGGGGTACTCAGACTTCTCCCAAGCTTGGTCCTTCGTGTGGGTACCTCACACTTAGTTCCAACCATTTGGTTTGTTGTTGCATCCTTCCAATACCTTTGCTTTCCATGCTCCTAGAAAATAAAAAATTGACACTACAAAAATAATACAATTAAAAAAAAATAAAAAAATAAAAAAATAAAAGAAATCAATAAAGCTGGGTTGCCTCCCAACAAGCGCTTGATTTAACGTCCCGGCACGACGTGAATCACTTTCTGCCTCCACTTTGAACTTATGAATCGGACCTCAAGTTTCGATTCTGCTCTATAATCATGCTCCTGGGGTGGTGGAACGAATCTAACTGGCCCAAGGAAATAATGTAGTATTCTGCACTCCTTGGCCTTTGTATGAGGTATGTAATCCTGACTTTCTGGCAAGAAGAATTCCAGAATATATGCACCTTGTTCCTCATTCCTTGACTCTTCGATTGGTTCAGATGACTCTATTTCCATNCATCACACCAAGAGTATTTAAAATAGACTAAGCACAAAAGCGTAACATCTTCACCTCAAGATTTGACTCACAAGTACCACACGTTATTCACAACTCACCCACTTACTCTAATATAGAGGTCACTGACATTACCTTTCCTTCATGAATCAAGTGCCCTCACACAACAAAAGAGAGTAGTTCCACACAATAAAATTTAAGAACACTTAGGAACTCAAGATAGAAAGAATTCACTCACTCTCAGAAATAACATTCATATGCCACAAAAGATGCACCATAAGCTTGCCCGTAGTGTACTACTCCACTAATCGAGCTCATTCAATCTTGGATCAATTAGGACTTTATTTGGTTGTAATGTAGGCTACGGGACGGGTAGGATACATTTAGATATAAGAGTGACTACACCTCCCTAAGCACTTTAATACATATACATAAAAGTTGTAGCCCTTTGAGTTAGCTTTCCAACCATATATTGTGGAGCCCAAATGGAGTTCTGAGCAAAAAGTCGTTTTTTATTTGTGAAAACAGAAAATAAAGCAACTACAATCAGAATACAAATAATCTACATCTACAATTAATCTACAATTTATCTACAATTTCTGCAATATGTCTTCTTCTTCTTCTTCTTCTTCTTCTTCTTCTTCTTCTTCTTCTTCTTCTTCTTCGAGTTTCAATCTGAAATTTAGTCAAAACCAAGTCTAATCTTCACCAAAACCCCTAAAAATTGAGATATAAACTCCAAACCATATTTCCGATTATTTTCAACAACACCCAATCCAAACAAATAATGATTTTTGAAAACCCAAATTTGAATTCAAAACTTTCAAGCTTTTTAATGGCTGTCAATGGATTTAAATTGAAGATATAGGATTTGCATTTCAAATTTGATCTGAATGTTGCGAAATCAATTAGAATTCTGTTCCTGATTTGTAGCGCGCCTAATTAGGAATGATTCAGCTACTAATAATTAGTATTTAATGAATGGTACAATAATTGTAGAAAAACTGTGAACATAGCGGGTAAATTAGAAACTATACACATATTTGGTAATAACGTTTCATATATGGTATAGGAAGGAAAAAATCTTTAGATTTTGCCTATATTTTGACAAAATCCCAAATCTCAAATTCCAAACCAGCTCAATAGCTAATTTTGCGCCAAATATTTACAAACGCTAATAATATACATATTTTTCCAAAATAAATTTGAAAAATAATTTTTGTCCAAATACATTTTTATCTTCAAATTAAATTTCACCTAGACAAATTTTTCAAAATGAATTTGAGAATCTATGGCCAACGCTAGCTATTTTTACTAGTTCGAAAGAAACACGATAGGTGATGTTTTCCCGCATTCTTTTTAGCATCAATCCAAAGGCTTTTTAACGTTTTCCCCAAAAAAGTAAATAGAGAACCTCCGAGTGGCCCCACCACAAGAATGGCGGGACCCAGTGACCTTTAAAATCTTGTCACTTTATCCAATAAAGCGACAACTACAACCGAGTTCAACCTCTCACTAGCACTACGTACTAAAACTGCTGATTCAATCATTATTTTCTCCGAATCCATTGTCCTAAGTTATCACTAGAGAAGATTAAGGTTGTTCTAGGGTTTCTTGTTCTTCAATGGTGGAAATAGGGAAGATAGTGTTGGATACAGGATGGTTAGCTGCTCGATCAACAGAGGTAGAAGTCAATGGAGTAGAGTTGACCACTACTCGCCCTCCTACTCAACCTGAATCTCCTTGGATGGAAGCTGTTGTTCCCGGAACGTAATGTTTCCTTATTCCTTTATTTCCTTTTTGGTTTATAAAAAATGTCCCCCCCCCCCCCCCCCCCCC
>NW_017671732.1:0-124873 GCF_001879085.1 Nicotiana attenuata | reverse complement strand
GTTTAAATAAAATCCCCGTCCCCCCCCCCCCCCCCTCTTTTTCGTTTTAGCCAATGCGTGGAGTGTAGTGAATGTGGTGATGGGTAGTGTTCTTTTTGTTAGATTTGAAAGGGAAAGCTTGAATTCAAGACTAAAGTGTTAAAATAAAATGTTCCTTTTTTTTTTGGTATTCTGCATTTTCTCCATAGTAATAATACTTGTAGGCAAGTTGGAATTTTGATATTGAGAAGTTAATTTAATTAGTAAAGAGTGTACAACAAATTGAAGTTTTTTTTTAAATTGTAATTATTACCATGTTCATCAGTGTTGTTGTTTTGTTATTTTGATGATAATTTTAGGATGATTCTTATGGTTTGAACAATTGATTTTGTTCTGTTACTTTAGTATGTCTTTGTAGTTTATAAAAGATACAATCTTTTGTGATGAAATGACTTGATTCTCATTCTTATTTGATCACTAGTGAATCCTGGTATTCGCCGCTAGGAAGGATTTTGGAATATGTAGTTTAAACTTCATAAGTCCCATTTGGTAGCTTGCGTCGGGATTTTAAGTTGGTGAAAGATGGAGAGTTCATTAAAAAATCAGATTTGATATTTTGTTAAATTGCCTGATATGAAGTTTAAATCAAGCATTGTGGAGATTATGTTTTCTGTTGTTATATCTTCATTTTGGAACTCAAATTGCAGTGTTCTGGGAACTCTGGTAAAGAACAAGCTTGTTCCTGATCCTTTCTATGGGCTGGAGAACGAATCAATTATTGATATTGCTGATTCGGGGAGGGAACACTATACTTTCTGGTTTTTCACCACATTTGACTGTAAGCTGGTATGTCTCACAAAAATACCTGATCTCTTTCACTTGCCTTGGGTGCCTCATTTACTCATAAGAGTTTACGCTTCTCATGTGGAAAGTTTTCCACGTTGAATTGCTCGAGCATATTTATTTAGTCAACTGAATGAATGTTACAATCTGTTCATTTTCCTAGATGCTTTTGCAACTATTCCCTGTGTTTGTTGCTACAAATGAGTGATTGATTAAATTTGTTTCAGTCAAATAATCAACACGTGGATCTTAATTTTCGGGCTATTAACTATTCTGCTGAAGTCTATCTGAACGGGCACAAGGAGGTGCTCCCAAAGGGAATGTTTAGGAGGCATTCTATTGATATTACTGACATTCTGCATCCGGATGGTCAGAATCTGCTGGCTGTGCTTGTTTACCCTCCTGATCATCCAGGGCGAATTCCTCCTCAGGGTGGTCAAGGTGGCGATCACGAGGTATTCTTCAAATTTAAACTTAAGTGTGGAAATCATCTTGGAAAGTATTTATTATTGTCTTTTGAAGGCACAAACTTAAGCCTGTACTTTCTGTAATCTGGGAGAGAGAATTAGTAAAGTTCGTAAAATAATGACTAGATTTACTGTATTCCTGACTTTGTGTGAAGGTATTGGCAACTTTTGGTTGTGTTTCTTTGACAGTTTTGTTATTTACAATAAAATTGTTTCAACAAGAATGTGTTCGTGTCCACTCCTTGTCTATTTTACAAAAGATCAATATTGCAAATACAAGCTTCTCTATAATGTGCGGCATGTTCACTAATCTCTCTTCTGCATGTCTTAGATTGGGAAAGATGTTGCTGCACAATATGTCGAAGGTTGGGATTGGATGACTCCAATAAGGTGAAGACAGATTACTGTTTCTGAGCCAGTTTTTGCATCGATTTCTTCTATGTAACACTTCTCTTTTGACATTTAGAGTTACCATATGATCATATTTAAAAGTATTTCACTTGGCTGAAACATCGGTAATGAGAATTTAGCCTGTATTTTTACGTGCATAATCTCAACTCTGCATATGTAAGTTTCGCAAAACATAGCCGGTCCCAAGCTCATATAAAGGAGAAGGAATGCCGTGGGTTGAGGTCTGCATCCCTTGAAGTGGACTTGAATTACGTAGAATGCATATAGAGGATAATTTGGTCTTGAGGCATAGTTGGTGGATTGATATTCTTACATATATGTTTGTTTCTGTTAAAGGAAAATATTGTTGATGTGGGAAAACCTTCCATCTACAAACATTATACCAAAAAGAAGAGAAATCTTCCCAAGATGTTTAACATATATAATGTCATCGATTTAAAAGTTTGTGGCTTGGATTTTTTATTATGCTGTAAACTTGATGTATCTGAATTTGTGCCTACTGGATAATCTCAAATCTTAAGAAACGCCAAATCTTTGTATTGAGATCAGATTCAAGTAACCTGAGGCTATCTCTTCTGCTCCTAGGAAAAGTACATTAAGCAATTGAATAGTGCACTATTTACTTGTTTGTCTTTCTAAATTTCTGGTCGGAGGTTTATGGGTGATGGGCTCTTCATTCGGCAACAACCAAATGAAAGATTCATATAAATCACTTGCATATAAGTTGTAGTTTCCAGGACCACAAAAAAATAATGTTTTATGAACCTATAAAGAGGTCAACGAGGAGAAATTTTGTTGTAAATAATAAGCAATCATTTTGTCATCTTATAAGTTATTTCAGTAAATATCAAGTCGACAACTCATATATTAATGTTTTGCATAGTCGGAAAAGACTCTTACTTGGAAAATGCAAATGTACTGTTCCTCCAATTTTCTTGGATCCGTTTGGATAAATTCACAACACCATATTGCCAAGTGCAGTTTTTCTAAAACAAAATAAAGCAGGACTATCTCGCCTTAAATGTTAAATCGCTGTATGCTATTCATTATTACAGGGATAGGAACACTGGCATCTGGGATGAGGTTTCCATTACTGTTACAGGGGTAAGATTTCAATCAAAATCTAGTATCTTATACTAGATCATGAATGTTTAGTCTGCTTCTTTGAACAATCATAGGAAATTCTTATAGTTTCTATTGTGAACTTCGTTTTCCAGACTTGTGTATCTTTTTTAACCACAAAACTGTTGGCAACTATCTGTTTTTACGATTTTGGGTGTTAGTGGTCAACTTTTCTTTTCCTTTATATTTTTTGTTCTTTTTGAATTTTGTTATGTGATGTTAGGTGCGGCTTTCACAATTCGTCAAGAAAAGCCAATGAGTTCATAGCCCTGAGCTTTTATGTGCTGAGTTTTTTTTTTGGTGGTTAATATATAGTTCCTGATTCAGATTAAATACCAATTCTGGTGCAGCCAGTGAAAATAGTAGATCCCCACTTGGCCTCAACGTTTTTTGATGGCTACAAGAGGGTATATTTACACTCTACGATAGAGTTGGTCAACAAAAGTGCCTGGGTAGCTGAGTGTTCGCTGAACATCCAAGTGTCAACTGAACTTGAAGAAAATACTTTCTTAATTGAGCATCTTGAGACACAACATGTGTCTATCTCTCCAGGTGCCAACATTCATTATACATTTCCTCAGGTTAGTTTCTTGTTTCTCTCTCCTTTTCTTTACCTTTGTTTTTCCTTTGCTTCTGTTAAGAAATGTATCTTGGGCTTAACTCAACCCTGAAGCTAGCTCATTAGGGGAGGATTGCCCAAGTCCATATAAGGAGACAACCAGTCTGCCTAACTCAACCCAAAAGCTAACTCATGAGGGGAGGATTCGACAATTGCATATAAGGAGACAACAAGTCCATTCCCTAACCAATGTGGCACTTTAATCTACTCTAGCAGATTCTAATAGTAACACTAATACAGTTTTTTCTACTTCCTCTCACACCCCTTTTTCATCTTAACCCCTTTAAATAAAATAAAAAGTATTTAAAGCTCAAAAGGGATAACAAAGGATAAAAGTGTTTGGAGAGCAGAATAAATGCTTTCGTCATACCAAACCTTGAGAATTCCGAGTACAAATCATGCAGTTGAGCATAAGCAGAAGAACCTTACACACTATCTCTTGACGGCATCAACACAAACACAGAGTGTCAACGGGCAGTATCTTTGTCTCAACGAATGACCCTTGCTAGTGTAGAGCAGACTTGACTCAACTTTATCTTGATGTGGAAGGATGTATTTCAATACTGACCGGTCTACCTCAAATTTACTGAGAAACATCTCCTTGTTGTATGCTTTTATCAACCTCTTCACTTCCCAGACTAACTGACTCAACTTCACTCAAAACAAGCTTCAGGTTATCTTTGAATGCGCGACTCTTTACCCGTTTCCTCAAATGGATCTTCTTTATCATGTTCAAAATTGTGTTTCGTTATTCCATGATTAGACTAGCTTTCAAGATCCGGCTAAAAACTCCACATGCATGTCATGTCACTAGAACTGGCGTGAAGAGAACTATATACAAGAAAAAACTAAACAAACAGACTAGAAATAACAGAAGACAAAAATTACATTTGACCAAAGGATAGAAGAATTGGAACATCAAAATAAGCAGAAAAAATCTAGGTTGAAACTCTGAAACGACCCGGATGACAGGCCTAAAGACACAAAACAAAACAAAACTCATCTAGACAGGCCAAATAGAGGGATAGAAGGGTTTGAATCACCAGAACAAACAAGATAAAATCTGGATTACAACCCCAAAATAATCTAGATAGTAGAAAAGACGACAAAATAAGCTACCGAGACTCATTCTAACGAGGAAATGAGGTGATTTCTCATTATCAAGCTCTAGATCTTAGCCACTGAGTTGCACATCAAAATCACTGAGACCATCAATTTCAAACACATTGTCCTCCGCAAATGGCTTATTGACTCCTTTGACTAACCCCTCCTCAACACGGACGGTTGGATTCAAGACTGATAGCCTAAGGGATTTTGTAGTATAAGATTCACCAAAGAACTTGGAAGAACCCCGATATTCTTTGTCATCGCAAATCATCCCAACAATTTGAGTGTTGTTGTGTAGCAGTAGAGGATTCTATATGACACTTGGGGTATTACTGCCTTGGACCATAACTATCCGCTCTTGAATCATCCTTTCTATTTCTCTTTTGAAAGAACGACAATCTTGAGTGCTATGCCCTTGGACATAGTGGTACATGCACCATACAGTAGGATCAAAACCTTTTACTTATGGATCAGGAGTATAGGGCCGGAATGTTTTAACTTTTCAAACAATTTTGTATAGGACTCTCCGATTGGTGTGAAATTATCTTTCTGCCTTTGTTCCCCTCCATGCCCCCTTTTTTAAAGGGTTATAGGGTGCTCGAAAATGTTGTGAAGGCGAACGAGAATTTTGTGATGTTGGCGCTCGCCAGAGGGAGTGACTTAGTGATTGGACAGATGGCTGGACATTGTATGGAGGACAATACTGGGGTGGATTATATGGAGCTTGGGTGTAGGCTTGGGGTTGGGGTCGAGGCTGAGTGTACTGGTGAGGCGGACCCCTTGGGCCACGCCATGATCCAGAGACAACCATAGCAACATCATCCTTTTTCTTCTTGCTTAACAAACTTCCGTGCTGTTCTAGATTGCCTGTGGTTGCTTTTATAGCGAAGCTCATGATCTTGCTTGACTTAAGTCCCTCCTGTACCATTGCTCCCATGTTTACCACATCGTTAAAAGGCGTTCCCATGGCTGAGATAAAGTAGCCAACGTAAGCAGGCTCTTGGGTTTGTAGAAAATATTTACCATTTCGTCTTCTTCAATCGTGGGATTGACCGGGCAGCTTGTTCTCTCCATCTGAGCCCGTACTCCGTAAATCTTTCATTAGGCTTCTTTTCTTTTTTGGTCAGGGACAAGCGATCTGGGACAATGTCTATATTGTACTGAAAGTGCCGGGCAAAGGCCTGGACCATATCGTCCTATGTGTACCACTTGTTAGCATCTTGCCAGGTGTACCATTCCAGGGCGGGCCCCCTCAAACTCTGACTGAAATAGGCCATCAACAACTCCTCTTTTCTGCCAACACCTCTCATCTTATTGCAATAACCTCTCAAATGGGCCACAGGATCTCCATGTCCGTCATACAAATCAAACTTCAGCATCTTAAATCCAGCAGGCAGTTGGACGTCAGGGAACAAACATAAATCCTTGTAAGACACTTGCTTGGCTCCCTATTCCTTGCATGTTCCTTAAAGATTGCTCTAGACTTCTCACCTTCCTGGATATCTCATCTTGCTCCACATTCTTAGTGGGCTTTTTCTTTTCAACGGGAGGGTCAAAGTGTGGGGTATAGCAATAGAGATCCGGGACCTTGAAAGTTAGTTCTGGAGCATAGTATTGGGCATCATGAACTTTGAACGCGGGTTCACTAGAAGATCAAGGGATGGTGGCTTGTGGAGGAGCTACGAAAACAGGAGTGGTTAATGGAGCAGGATATGAGGTAGTTTTGGCATGAGCGTGAAAAGGCTGGGATGAGGTGCCAGAGTAGTTGTGGTAAGGGGTAAAGCCTAGTGCATGTAGTGGGGAAAGATTAGCAGTAATGAAAATCTGGGGTTGTGATAGTGGTGGGATGGTGGCAGGGTTTTCTGTGTAGTTAGTGGGGAATGAGGTTGGAGGGTGCCTACTGATCCAAGCTTGGTATATCTCTGCCATCTGTTGTTTCAATCTTTGGATCTCTTCTTTCAACTCAGATTTCGATTCCACAATTTCCCTTGATGGATCAACAACACTTGTGTCCAATTCCTTACTAGCCATGGCTGCCTTGCTCTTTGACCTAGTGTTATATGGATGACTCGCCAGAATGCCATAACTAACCACCTTCCTGAATGACAATAATAAAGATAAAAAAGAAGAGCAAAACGAAGCCAACATGTTAGCGTTAGGACATTTATCAGATGATAATATCACATTACGTGCAATGCACCTAGCAACAATTAATAGTTCTAGAATGACTTTGAGGGTTTCAAGGTCATATGGCATCATCCTAATTTGCTCGTTCCCACCTTCTCTTTTCTTTCCTCTTTAATACTCCTTGGTTTATTCATTTTCTTTCCGCTCTTTGTCTTTCTGATTTTTACTCTTTTCTTCTCACTCATTCCTCACATTCCACAACTTCATTTTAATTTTAGAAATGATTCGATCGAACCCTATGTAGGTTGCCTACGTATCATGTCAAACATGAATCAGACCTAGCGTAGTTCTGGAAAAGTGTAGCGTAGTTCTGGAAAAGTGATGGACTAAATAAACTAAGCAAACAAAAATCTTTTTGGATTTTTCATTTATAATTTTTTTGGTTTTCAAATACAAAATAGGACTTACAATAACAAAAGACTCGACAAACTCAACTAGACTGTGACAGACTCTGACACCACCCAAAGGACTCAATACGACCGGACAAGACTAGAAAGTAAAAGACAACATAAAACAAGCTCTAAACATATAAATAAAAGCCTTCTCAAGCAGCTCCTGAATGCGATGGTCCTGGCTGGGATGGGTCTAATGAGGATCTAGAGGGCCCCGTCAATCCCGTCGAATACAAACTCTGTATTATACCCTGCAAGGACACCTCGAAGCTAGGAATGAGAACCAAGAAATGTGTGCCTGCATCTGGAAGACTAACTCTGGTGAGGTACTCAAGGTGCTGCCCCATGTTCTCTGCCAACCCTGCCAACTGTGATCTCAAAGACTGAAACGCAGCTCCAACCCTGATTCTCTCTACTGTGTGGGCCTCCTTTGCTTGGCTAAATTGGTCCATCAGCTGTCTAAGCAATATTTGGGTGGTGGCCTCCTCATCAAATACTCCTCTAACACGTCGGTGCACTGGTCTGCTAACTCCCCGCTGAGTAGACTGTAGCCATATGAAATACTCATGGGTATACCCAGGTGAATGAGGGTCATTTGCTAAAGTATCTCTACCCATTTTTGTCGCATGGCACCAATAGGTCTGAATGTCGACCTCCCTATGAGCCATATTGTCAATCTCCCTAATGAAGTCACGAGAATCAGGGATGTAAGGAACCTCATGTCGTCTTCCTAGCTGACGCATCACTCTAGCAGGGGTATATGGCCTAGTACACCAAAGTCCCAATCAATACCAAGAAATCTTGCACGCAAGGACCCTGCTAAGATCACGTCCAAATCAAGCCAAAGGTATGACCATAATATCTGCTCCTTAGTCAAAGATCCCAAGTACTCAATCCAAGCCTGAACTCCTAGCGGTAAGGCAAACTTATCGAACGTCATCCTATGCTCTATGCACTTCACTCGATCTCTCAAGCAACAATCAATCACATCTTTCTCAAACAAATTGGCAAGATGTAGATGCTCTATCAACCATAGCTGCAACAACAAGTTGCTACCCTCAAAGAACCTCTCACCTTCTTGAATCCCGATCAAAGCACGGTAAATTTCAGCCAAAATTGTCGGAACTAGGGTGACCTTACTATCGTGTTCATCATGGAAAAGTGCAAAGGCCCCAGACGCGCGCTAATGTGTCTACCCTCCAAAGGGAATACTAAAAGACCCAACAAAGCAATAGCGAAGACCATAGGACGCCTCTTCTTCCAAGAATCATATGGTATGAAAAACTCATCTATGAAAGTCTCATATCCAGTAGGACAAGAAACCTCTCAAACAAAAAGTCCAAAGGCACTTAAGATTGATCCAAACATCGCATATGACTATCTAAGTCCATCCCTATGATCTTAAGGAACCTTGTGCTTGAATGAGCCCTTGTGTAAATCAACTCCTTGTCTAAATATGGTAGGCGAGTCAACCCGGCTACCTCAGCTAAAGTAGGTGTCATCTCATGATCCCCAAACTTAAATATCATAGCCTGGGCCCCAAAATGTCAACATTGCCTTTGATGGACATTGTCGGGTTTGATCGAATCATTTTTAAAATTAAAATGAAGTTGTGGAACGTGAGAAATAAGAGAAAAGAAAAGAGTGATAATCAGAAAGACAAAGAGCGGAAAGAAAATGAGTAAACCAAGGAGTATTAAAGAGGAAGGTGGGAATGAGCAAATTGGGATGATGCCATATGACCTTGTGACCCTCAAAGTGATTCTAGAACCATTAATAGTTGCTAGGTGCATTGCACATAATGTGATATTATTATCTGATAAATGCCCTAACGCTAACATGTTGGCTTTGTTTTGCTCCTCTTTGTTATCATTATTATTGTCATTCAGGAAGGTGGTTAGTTTGTGGCATTCTGGCAAGTCATCCATACAACACTAGGTCAAAGAGCAAGGCAGCCATGGCTGGTAAGGAATCGGACACATGTCTTGTTGATCCATGAAGGGAGATTGTGGAATCGGAATCTGAGTTGAAAGAAGAGGTTCAAAGGTTGAAACAACAGATGACAGAGATGTACCAAGTTTGGATCAGTGGGCACCCTCCACTCTCATTCCCCACTAACTACACAGAAAATCCCGCCACCATTTCACCACTATCACAAGCCCAGATTCCTATTACTACTCATCTTTCCCCACAACATGCACTAGGCTTCATCCCAACCTTTTCACGCTCCACCTACCAAAACTACCTCATATCCCGCTCCATTAACTACTGTTTTTGTAGCTCATCCACAAGCCACCATCTCTCGATCTTCTAGTGAACCCACGTTTAAAGTTCCTGATGCCTAATACTATCTCCAGAACCAACTTTCAAGGTCCCGGATCCCTATTGTTGTACCCCTAACTTTGACCCTCGAAACGAAAAAGCCCACTAAGAATGTGGAGCAAGATGAGATATCTAGGTAGGTGAAAAGTCTAGAGCAGTCTTTAAGGAACATGCAAGGAATAGGGAGCCAAGTAAGTGTGTCTTACAAGGACTTATGTTTGTTCCCTGACGTCTAACTGCCTGCTGGATTTAAGATGCCGAAGTTTGATTTGTATGATAGACATGGAGATCCCGTGGCCCATTTGAGAGGTTATTGTAGGATGATGAGAGGTGCTGGCGAAAAAGACGACCTGTTGATGGCCTATTTCAGTCAGAGTTTGAGTGGGGCCGCCCTGGAATGGTACACCGGGCAAGATGCTAACAAGTGGTACACATGGGATGATATGGCTCATGCCTTTGCCCGACACTTTTAGTACAATATAGACATTGTCCCAGATCGCCTGTCCCTGACCAAGATAGAAAAGAAGCCTAATGAAAGCTTTAGGGAGTACGGGCTCAAATGGAGAGAACAAGCTGTCCGGGTAAATCCCACGATGGAAGAAGACGAGATGGTTAAGTATTTTCTACAAGCCCAAGAGCCTACTTACTTTGGCCACTTGATCTTAACCATGGGAAAACCTTTTAACGATGTGGTAAAGATGGGAGAAATGGTAGAGGAGGGACTCAAGTCAAGCAAGATCATTAGCTACTCCGCTATAAAAGCGACCACGCAGGCAATCCAGAACGGCACAGGAAGTTTGTTAGGCAAGGAGAAAAAGGATGATGTTACTATGGTTGTCTCTGGATCATGGCGTGGCCCAAGGGGTCCGCCTCACCAGTACACTCAGCCTCGACCCCAACCCCAAGCCTACACCCAAGATCCATATAATCCACCCCAGTATTGTCCTCCGTACAATGTCCAGCCATCTGTCCAATCACTAAGTCATTCCCTCTGGCGAGCGCCAACATCACAAAATTCTCATTCTCTGTGATTTTGATGTGCAACTCAGTGGCTAAGATCTCGAGCGTGGTAATTAGAAATCACCTCCTTTCCTCATCAGAAGGAGTCTTGATAGCTTATTTTGTCGTCTTTTCTACTATCTAGGTTATTTTGGGGTTGTAATCCAGATTTTATCTTGTTTGTTTTGGTGATTCAAACCCTTCTATCCCTCTATTTGGCCTGTCTTGATGAGTCTTGTTTTGTTTTGTGTCTTTAGGCCTGTCATCCGGGCCGTTTCAGGGTTTTAACCTACGTTTTATTCTGCTTATTTTGATGTTCCAATCCTTCTATCCTTTGGTCAAATGTGATTTTCATCTTCTGTTATTTCTAGTGTGTTTGTTTAGTTTTTTCTTGTCTATGGTTCTCTTCACGCCAGTTCTAGTAACATGACGTGCATGCGGAGTTTTTAGCCAGATGTTGAAAGCTAGTCTAATCATGGAATAACGAAACACAATTTTGAACATGATAAAGAAGATGCATTTGTGGAAACAGGTAAAGATTCATGCATTCAAAGATAACTTGAAGCTTGATTTGCAGCAAGTTGAATCAGTTAGTTTGGGAAGTCAAGAGGTTGATAAGAGCATACAACAAGGAGATATTTCTCAAGAAATTTGAGGTAGACCAGTCAGTATTGAAATACATCCTTCCACGTCAAGATAAAGTTAAGTCAAGTCTCCTCTGGACTGGCAAGGGTCATTCGTTGGGACAAAGGTACTGCCCGCTGATACTGTGTTTTTGTTGATGCCGTCAAGAGATAGTGTGTAAGGTTCTTCTGCTTATTCTCAATTGCATGATTTGTACTCGGAATTTTCAAGGTTTGGTATGACGAAGGCATTTTATTCTGCTATCCAAACACTTTTATCTTTTGTTACTGTTTTTGAGCTTTAAATACTTTTTATTTTATTTAAAGGGGTTAAGGTGAAAAAGGGGTGTGACACTTCCTTTTCATAAATTAGTCAAAAAACTTGTGGGAGACCTTAATTCTAATGTCACATATGTGGCTTCCCACAGGCTATAAAACATATTGTAGTCTCTCAAGCTTGTAGACAAAGTCACTATTAGATGGCCTAATTGGGTCTATAGTTGAGAAAACCTTGCGTAGCAGATGGTATAGTACACTCCTTTGTTAGAGGCTTAGAGTACTACTTTAAAAGAAATTTCCAGTTTATGTTGGCATATTCATAAAAGTCCAACTAAAGGTCACACACCATTAGACTTTAGGCTACTGGAGGTTTTCCTTGGTGATTTAATAATAACCCAAGTGTGGTGGCGGGTGTGAAGGTTTCTCTTGCTGAGTTTCAATCAGTGTGGTCAAAGGCGCGCTTAAAGTGCGCTTAAGCACCGAAGCGAGGCTCAAAATACGTTGAGCACTTCGCCTCGCTTTGTGGGCGCTTTAGTGTCGCATCAAAGCTCTAAGGCATACTTTTTCTTACCAATGAGTGTAATCCTTAAAAGGCGACCTTAAACAATTGATATTTCTCTTTATTGTAAATTCTTTTTTTTTTCAATTTCTTCGTCCATATATTTGTTTTTCATGCTTATAATGATTAGTAGTGGGATTCGACTAAGTTGTTGTTGTTGTTGTTGTTGTTGTTGCTTATAATGATTAGTCTTGGACTACATGCATATTTTTACTTTTTCTCCCGTTGCGCCCTTTTTCATTAAAGCCCATGCTTTATTTGCGCTTTGCGCTTAAAGCCCCAACAGATCTTAGAGCTTTTTTGCGCTTTTCGCCTTTGATAACACTGGTTTCAATGTACCTCTTATAATTCTGCCATTTGAATGAAACAGAGATTTGTACAATACTGAGAGAAGGTGCTTGAGCGCTTGAGGTGGTAATTCGAGAATTTGTTAACACTTTATCTTAGTTTACCTGTTAAAAATGTCTAATGTTCAATGAGGACGTTGGTTTCACCTAAATTGTCCAACTTTGCAAGTTTTCCTCGTGTTTCCGTTCTGAGAACATTTACTTTTTATTCACTCTTTCAATTTGGTGAACAATGGTCTAATGAAATAGGACAATTGCTTCATGAAAAAATATTCTGTTGGGATGTTTGATCCTGTTCATGTGCTGAATTGGCACTTTGTCCTCTGGATGCTCTAAATTGAGTACTCCATTATATTTGAAGTTCCTTATTTTTGTTTGTTTGTTATGTTTCCCTTTTCTGGATGTGTCTATTCCATCTCTGTTATTGAGCTTTTGTAAAATCTGTCAAGTCTTTGCTTTGAAAATCTATCTTCTATGTTGCACTGCTCGGCAGCCTATCTCCAGTTGATAGTTGTCTAAGTGGGTTAAATCTTTCCGTTGCAGCTTTATTTCTACAAACCCAATTTATGGTGGCCTAACGGAATGGGAAAGCAACATCTTTACAATGTTGAGATTACTGTTGATGTGCAAGGTTATGGAGAGTCGGATACGTGGAGTCACCATTTTGGATTTCGCAAAATTGAGAGTCATATAGATAGTGCTACAGGTGGAAGGTGAAATCTAACTTTGAAATCTCCTCTCCCTTTGTCTTCTCCAGAGTAATAGTAGGTTGTCTCATGAGTTGATATAATGATGTAAATTTGGCGTTGTTTTCTTATCAGGTTGTTTAAGGTAAATGGACAGCCAATATTCATCCGTGGGGGTAATTGGATCCTCTCAGATGGATTATTGCGGCTTTCAAAGGAAAGATACAAGACAGATATCAGATTCCATGCTGATATGAACTTCAACATGATGCGTTGTTGGGGTGGGGGACTGGCTGAGAGACCTGAGTTTTATCATTATTGTGACTTGTATGGTCTACTGGTAAGAACAATCACCTCTTATCCGACCCTCTCTGTGTTTGTGGTTCTGGCTATGTTATTTACATGCTGATGTGCTATGCTTTGCATGGGCGTGTTCTGATTTGTGTATTTGAGAAGGTGACTTCTTGATTGCAACCAGATGCCATTGTATTAAGGATTACGTTATTGATGCAAAGGTAATCACTGTAAAGTGTATACTGGTGGTATATGAAAGGTAGAAAATCTAGACAAGATATTGGATTTTTCACAAATATCATCAAATCGGGTATATTAACTGAAATGTACCAAAATGTTACAATTATTGCCATAGAACTCTCCCATATTTTCATTGTTCTCCTGAATAGAATCTGATCACTCATTAAACCCCCTTTCGAATTTCTCGTTGTCTAAACTTTTAAGTTGTAGAGCATTCCTCCTTACCCTGCTTTGTATGCCTGTGCGGCTGTCCTTTGAATTTCTTGAGCATGTGGGTTGAAAGTAAAACAGAAGCCAACTTGCTGTTCGCTTCTAAGGGTTCGGAGAAAAAAATCTCTAGGTGGTTTTGTTGGCAATTAATGTGGTTTTTCTTTAGTGATGGTGATTTTTGCAATATCAGTAGTGGATGTCCATATATCTTGCTAGGCAGATGAAGCATCGATTTATTCACTTGGCTCGTTAGAGCAGAAGCATTGACTGGTCTTTATGTACTGAGTATATACACAATCTGGTTTCCTTAGAAGTCTTGAACTGATCGCTTGCTTTTAATATATAAACTTGCTATGTTTATTCGGTGTGTGGAATTTCTTGCAAAGTGGATAGAACACACAAAATTGGTATCTGCTTCAAATACCCTTTAAAATGTTATAACTGGAGTTACTAGGATTGAAGTATCCCCCTATAGAATAGGAACAAAAGAGGATGATGATGTTAAAATTCTCATTATTTTAATATATAAACTTGCTATGTTTATTCGGTGTGTGGAATTTCTTGCAAAGTGGATAGAACACACAAAATTGGTATCTGCTTCAAATACCCTTTAAAATGTTATAACTGGAGTTACTAGGATATGAAGTATCCCCCTATAGAATAGGAACAAAAGAGGATGATGATGTTAAAATTCTCATTATTTTGCAGGTTTGGCAAGAGTTCTGGATTACTGGAGACTGTGATGGACGAGGTGACCCTGTGTCAAACCCAAATGGCCCACTTGACCATGATCTGTTCTTGCTTTGTGCAAGGGATACCATTAAGCTTTTGAGGAACCATCCTAGTCTTGCCTTGTGGGTTGGGGGAAATGAACAAGTTCCACCACCTGACATCAACGCTGCTTTGAAGAATGATCTACAGCTCCATCCATATTTTGTGAAGTCAAACGACAGTGACACCTCGGCAATTACTCCCGTTTTGAAGGACCCAAGTCAATATCTAGATGGTACTAGAGTTTATATTCAAGGGTCTATGTGGGATGGGTTCGCAGATGGGAAAGGGGACTTCACTGATGGTCCTTATGAAATTCAGAACCCTGAGGACTTCTTCAAGCATGACTACTACAAATATGGCTTTAACCCAGAGGTCGGTAACGTGGGGATGCCAGTAGCAGCTACTATTAGAGCAACTATGCCTCCCGAAGGGTGGCAGATTCCTTGGTTCAAAAAATTATCAAATGGCTACATTGAAGAAGTCCCTAATCCCATATGGAATTACCATAAATACATTCCATATTCCAAACCAGGAAAGGTTCATGACCAGATATTATCATACGGGATGCCGAAAGATCTGGATGATTTTTGTCTCAAGGTGAGTGAAATGTTCCACGATGTGCATATTCGCTCTCATTAATTCTCTTTTATTGTTTCTGCATTTGACGTATTCTATAAATCTTATCAGGCACAGCTTGTTAACTATGTTCAATACAGAGCTCTTTTAGAAGGATGGATTTCGCAAATGTGGAGCAAATATACAGGTGTTCTGATATGGAAAACTCAAAACCCATGGACTGGTCTAAGAGGCCAGTTTTATGATCATCTCCACGACCAAACAGCAGGATTCTACGGCTGTCGCTCTGCGGCAGAACCAATTCATGTTCAGCTTAATCTGGTAACATATTCTATAGAGGTAATCATTTGCCTATCAGTGTTAGAGGATAAATCTGATAATTTGGCTTAAAAAATGGGAAGTGGATATACTTGAACTATAATAATAAACTTGAAATTTAGTAACAAAGATTGGAGGATAGAATTCAGAACCTGAACTTTACCTTATAGAAAAAAAAGAAAGAATTCAGAACCTGAACTATGTGGCATGTTCAGGCTTTTGCTTTGGAACTATTCCTTCTGCTTATTTCTTCAGATGGGGAAATAAATGTAGTAGTTACTATTTCTTCCATATCCATTATGTATTACCCTAGACTTAAAATGTGCAACTTTTGCACCAAAAAATAGATAATGCTGGAACTAGCATGAGATCTGGAGAAATTTTACTGTTTTCATGATTATTTTCCTGTCTACAGGTTGTGAACACTACGCCGGAGGAACTTTCGAACGTTGCTATAGAAGCCTCAATTTGGGATTTGGAAGGCGAATGTCCATACTATAAAACCTCTGAAAAACTTACTGTGCCACCCAAAAAAACTATATCTACGTTTGAGATGAAGTATCCAAAGTCAAAGAATCCAAAGCCAGTTTACTTTCTTCTTCTCAAACTCTATGATGTGTCCGATTATCGCATATACTCTAGGAACTTTTACTGGTTGCACCTTTCCGGTGGTGATTACAAGCTGTTGGAACCATTCAGGGAGAAAAGACCGCCCCTCAAGATAACTTCGCTGACCTTTATAAAAGGATCGACCTATGAAATGCGCATGCATATCCAGAACACATCAAAAAAGCCAAATTCTAACACTCCACTGTATAGAAATAACTTCATCAGAAGAAACAGCAGCTGCGATGAATCGGATTTATCAGAATCTTTTGACCTTTCGGATGGGGAGAAACATGAAATCAGTGTATATGATAAGATTAGAAGGAACTTTTCAAGGGAGCACAGCAAGGCGAAGGTTTCTGAAGTTAATGGAACGGGAAAAGGAGTTGCTTTCTTTCTTCATTTCTCTGTTCATGCTTCAAAGAAGGAGCACAAGAAAAGTGAAGACACACGTATCCTTCCTGTTCATTACTCCGACAACTATTTCTCACTGGTACCAGGTGAAGTGATGACAGTAACCATTTCCTTTGAGGTACCTCCCGGTGTTACTCCACGGGTCACACTGCATGGATGGAACCACCACGGTGGGCATACCATTCCTTAACCCAACCATCTCCATACCCCACTGGGGTAGTTGTACAATTAGTAGTAGTTCATGTCATCTTTAGTGCTGGATGTCAAAGTGTTTTCAAGCAGAGCGCCCTAAGTCATTTGAAGCAAGACGCAACACTCTTTTGGTGCCTTGTTCAGTTAACCCTTTAACAATGTAAAACAGGTGGTTCCGAGGATACGAGTCTGGAAATAAGAGCTCTAGTGCTTGTAGAAAACAGTTCTGCTGTGTAGTATAGGAGTTGTGACATTCATGTCATTTTAATCAATAAAATTGTTGTAACTTCCATTTAATGCTATGTGCATGAGCACTCCTCCCCGTGGAACTGCATTTTGAAAAGTTTCATTTGGTTTATGGATGCGATATAATTGTATTCTATCTAATTAATGTAACAAAAGCAGATGTATTCAACAAAACTACTGAGAGATTTCAAATGCCTAGGTCCGATATAATCCTTGTGCCAATGGATGTCAAATTTTATGTATATGCAGGTGAGTCCAATCATTAATTGGGGGTTGGCATATGGAAGCAATGGTGCAATGATGTTTTTTTAAGAGTTTAATAGGGAAAAGGAGAAACGGCTGGTGATATTTGTCTAATCATTAGTGGACAGAGTAACTTGATAAAACTAATGGTCAGAAGATATAAAATAGTTAAGTTAATTCGAACACTACCGTATTAGAAAAAAATAAGAAAAAAAGAGAGAGAGTTAAGGTTATATATTTATTTAAGAGTTTTTTACATGCTTGATCCTTTTTTAACTATTATTTATAAAAATAGCACCATTTATTGTTTATTCCATAAAGAGCACTTTTTTTTCATTAATGGCACATTATAAAAATTAAGCTCAACATCTAATAAGTTAACTCACTCACTAATCACGGGAAGTACTTTTTTTTTTGTCCATCTTCATTTTCCCTTTACAGCATTCATCTTCTTCACTCCATATTTTGAAAAGCTGCTGCATATCTCAATGCCACCTAAATCAAGATGTATTGATTTATCAAGTATATCGGTATCACTTTATTACAAAATGTATATTATGTAGTATATTTTTTTGTATATTTATTTGTGAAGTGCTATCTTATTTTAAGCGGTATTTTTAATGTATATTATATTTTATATGTCAAGTGTCATTATATATATATATATATATATATATATATATATATATATATATATATATATATATATATATATATATATATATATATATATATTATTTTTTGTATATTTATATACCATCTTAATTAAATTTAAGATATATATTTTTATGTATATTTCACATGTCTAAGTGTCATCTTAATTGAAGATGTATTTTTTATGTATTTGTTTTGTATATTTTATATGTGTTAATTCAAAGTATATTTTTATATATATGTATTGTATATATTAACGTATATTATTATCGAAATAAGAGCTTTATATTAAGAAAGGAAGAAAGAAGTAAGAGAAAAACTTAAGAAAGATAACTAAAAATAAAATGAATGGAACAAATTTAAAAAATATATTGGCTTCGGTAGAAAACAAAACTAAGAAGATGAAGAAAAAGAAGGAAAGCTAATAGATAAAGAGAGAGAAAAAGACATGATTTTTGTACAAATAATTATTAACTTTCCATTCAAATTTCTTATGTTTAGGGATTAATAGTTAATATTTCTATTTTAATGGAACTGTGTGCTACAAATATAAATATTTTCCTGCCATATCTGTAATATTGAATTTAATGCTAAAAATTTGTTATATTTCTTTTAAACTGTGACAGTTATGTAAAGTCCCCTATATTTAAATGGAATTGATTGATTACAATCTAATGCTGTTTTTTTTAAACTTATTTATTTCCGTTGTGTTTTGGTTATATTGCTCGGAAGACTTAGAGCCCGTTTGGCCAAGCTACCAGAAACTACTTATTTTGAAAAGCGCTTTTATTCAAAAGTGCTTTAAGAAAAAGTACTTTTGCAAAATAAGTAGTTTGTGTTTGGCCGATTCGTTTGAGTAGTGCTTTTTGCAAGCTCATTGTGTTTGTCAAATCTTTTAAAAAAGCACTTTTAAGTATCAAATTACGAAAAAAGACAGTAAATGTTCGATTTGCGATTAGTATTATTTAGAAAAGAAAAAATAAATTTAAACATTTTATAGAAAAGAATTCCATTAAAATATAAATTGTAAAGTAAAAATATAAATTAAAAATTCTCATTAATATAATATAGTTATTCCAAGACAATAATATTGAGTGTTTAGTGTTACTTATTATTTACATGATAATTTAAATATGTCAAATACATCATTCAATTTAAGTTTAAAATCTACTCTTAGGAATAGGAGAAAGACAATAAACATGTAATTAAAATAAAAAAGAGAATAAATGTATAACAGAAATAAAAAAAAGGAAAAGGAAAAGAAAAATTAAATTAATGAGGGATAATTTAAAAAATATAAATTTATTGTAAGGTTATTTTTATCTTGAATAAATTAACTTTCTGCTTCTGCTTCTACATTTTGGAAGAAGCTAGAATTTTTAGCTTCTTCCCAGAAGCAGAAAAACTGCTTCTGCTGCTGCTCAAAAGTACTTTTCATTTTGGCCAAACACCGTAAATTTTTCAAAAAGTACTTTTGGCCTCCTAGAAGCTTGGCCAAACAGGCTCTTACAGAAGGCACCTTTCCTGGTTGGACAAATAGGAGGAAATGAGTTTAATTATGGTTTATTACAAGGTAAATCAATGGAGGAGCTTAGAGTTGTTCAGACCATATTATCAATGGTGTTAAAAGTATATTTTACATTTCCTCTATTTTTAGTATGTGAAACTTACTAAAGATGTTTAAATGCCTTCCACAAATATTCGAGAGGATTAAAATTTACGTGTACTCATCAATATTTGTATTATATCAATAAATACATGATATACGTATTTTTGGAGTACTAATTACTTCATTATCTCTATCAGATGGTTATTGGTTTTGGGGTTGTTCAAATTGTTATTCCTGGAAATTTCTCAATTGGTTGTATACCAAATTTGCTAACAACCTTTTCGACTAATAATTCAGTTGTGGTTTGTCTACGTTCAGTACCATTGCTTGAAAGATCAAAATTTGTGCACTAACAATTTTTATTTTCGATAAATTGATTCTTTTTCGACCAATTTTTCTTCTTCTTGAAGTGATCAACTTATCCTCTCTAAAAGATAAAACTCATGAAATGTCATAAACTTTCGAGAAAAGAAAATTTAATTAAACTTCCTTCACTACATGTAAATCTGCCTTGAAAGAATGCCACATGCAATAAACATATTTTGATTGAAAGATGGCTAATTAATGACATGTTACCCCATTTTAAATGCCATGTTTAATTTAGTTTCCTTTTTCTTGGCAAAGTCCATCAATAGAACGTATATTAGAATAGCCTTCTCATATCTCTGTATAGAGCAGTGTGGAGAGAAGCAACTGTCATCAATTAGAATGAGTGGAATCTATCTAGAAGAAAAAACATACTTATGTAGTTGGTCTTTGGAAAGACAATACTTAGCCAAATTGAGGTTGAGGCATTATGCCATGGCCTAACTTATCAATTCACAAATTTGCAAATAGAGACAGACTCTGCCTCTATATCATCACTAATTGAATCAAATTACTCACCACTTTATAATGCACTTCTTTGTAAATGCAAGTACTGACTGAAGATGTTGGGGAATCCACCCATCCTACACAATTTCAGTGAAGGCAACAACATAGCGCATGATCGGGCGCAACAGGGAATTCAGCAAGCCAATGTCTATCATAACCAGATATATTTATAAGTACCTGACTACCTTAAAAAAGCTGTGCGGGCTGATAAAGAAGGAATCACTGTTACTAGGACTACCACCACTAATACTGTTGTGTTAAATAATTTGGCTATGCTGGACAACCCTGTAGTGTCCTCTTTTGGTTGTAATGCTACTTCTAATGGTATGCCTTCGTCTGCTCCCAATGGGAGGACCAGGCCATGTAAGTATGCTACTTAGTAATGAATAAACGTTTATCTTCCTTGCCAAGAAAAAAAGAAATACCAATTCTTCTTTTTTTGTTTTGTTTATAGTTCACAAATATGCGAGTTGAGGTGTTCAAATGGATAAGATTCTAAATTTATTTATCGGATCGACAAATAGTTGCAAATTTAGGAAGCCACTGACTTTTAAATTAAGTGTTTAAAATGTGAAAGTAATATATTTTTATCTATTCCTTTTTGATTTTGAGAAAATTATGCGGCAACCAAAGAAGTTAACGAAAAACCCTTCTGCACGCTTTTTAATTTTCTCTTTATTTTCTTCTGCTTGAATTATATAGTAGTGCTCCTGTTTATCCATAAAGTAGTACAATTAAATTTGTTTCGTGGTTTATAGACGAACGTACTGACTTGATTCGAAAATGATAAAGAAATTAGATTAAAAATAAGACTTAGCAATTGAAATTAAAAAAGGTGACAAACCTGGTTCCGAGCGCAATATCTCCAAGGGCAGGAATAAAAGCAATATAAAAGAGCAAATAAAGTTATTTTATTGAGAGCGAAAGTAAAATATTGCATATGTTTTGCCAAGAATTTCCTATCTTACAATGGCTGTTGAGCCTACTAGTGTAACGATCCGATCGGTCATTTTATTTTCTGAATCCGCGCTCTCCTAATTAAGACTCCTCGTACGTGCTTTTACTATTTTATGACCTGCGAGGATGGTTGGTTTAGGTTTGGAAGGGTTCGGGTTGAAATCGGTTAGTTCCTTAATGGTAACCTAAAATGGTTAAGTTTGACTTGAGTCAACGTTTTGAGTAAACGACTTCGGAACCAGAATTTGACGCTCTCAATAGGTTCGTATGATGATTTTAACTTGGGCGTGTGTTCGGATGACCCGGGAACGTTTCGGCTTAATGTTGGAAGTTGGCGCATTGAAGGGTTTCAAGTTCTTTAAATTTGGTTTGGAGTAGGTTCTGGTGTCGAGGTCCGTTTGGGATTCCGAGCCTGGAATAGTTCCGTATGGTGATTTATGACTTGCATGCAAACTTTGGCATCATTCCGAGTTGATTTGATAGGAATCGGACACGCGGAAGTGTTTCTAGAAGTCCTTGAGTTTCATGATTTAATTCATGGGTTTTGGCGTCCTATTCGTGATTCTAGATGTTATTTCGGTGTTTCGATCACGAGAGCGAGTTTGATAATATTCTTAGACTTGTGTGGACATTTGGTGTGGAGCCCCGAGGGATCGGGTGAGTTTCGGACGCGTTCGGAGTGGTGAAAGAACTTCAATTTTCTGGTTTTTTGGGTTGGTGCTGCAGGGCTCGCAAATGCGAAGTTTTTTTCGCATTTGTGAACTCGCATTTGCAAAGTTGGGAAAGCACTGAGGGTTTCACATTTACGAAGATTTTGCCGCTTTTGCGAACTGCCGCCCTTCGCATTTGGGACTTTTTGGTCGCATTTGCGACCATGGCAGAGATGGCCAGCCTTCGCATTTGCGATGGTTTTGTCGCAATTGCGACCTTCACATTTGCGAACAAGATGCGACATCTGCCAGAGCTTTTATTTCGGGACTTAGCTCTATTTTCCTCATTTCCCACTTGGTCTTAGGCTATTTTGAGAGCATTTTGTGGAGGGATTTCCTCAACATCAAGAGGTAAGTGATCCCTATCAATTCTTTAGCTAAATACACGAATTTTAGGTTGATTAAACATGGAAAAATTGTGAAAACTTGTGGGATTTGTGAAGAACTTAGGATTTTGATAAAAATGGGATTTGACCACGAAACTGGTTATGAAATTAAGTAAAAATTATATATTTGAGTTCGTAAGGCTATGTGTAATATTTATCTTTGGAAATTTTTGGAGTCCGGGCACATGGGCCCGGGGGGAGAATTTTAAGAACCTTCCAATTTGGGTTGGGTTATGACTCTAGATGCTAAATTATGAGCTTCTGAGTATATACTAATTAAATCATATAACATTTGACTAGTTTCAGATTGTTCGACATCGATTTGGAGCTTTAGAGCGGATTAGTGGACCGGAAGTGACCTTGGGAACGAGGTAAGTCTCTTGCCTAACCTTGTAAGAGGGAACTCATCCTGTAGGTGTATTTTGTTGTGTATTACTTGTGTAGGGAGCTACGTACACACGAGGTGGCGAGAGTCCGTCCGTAGGTATATTCCATGATATGTCCGGGTAGACTTAGATCCACATTATGCTTTTTAATTGTATTGTTGTGTTTATCGTGCGTATTGATTGTCCTGTATGGAGTCGAGACTAGAGAATTTAAAGTTGTAAATTTCTGACTTAGCCTTCTTATCTTGGAAAAATTGAGGAATATTTAATAACTATGAAAAATTCATGTCTTCTCGTCTCGCAAGTACTTCCGCGAGCGAGGTAAACTTCTCCACTCTGATGGGATCGGGCCGTTCGCCTCGGCAATATGATGACACTGCTCTAATGGTATCGGGCTGTTCGCCTCAGCAATATGATAACACCACTCTAATGGGATCGGGCCGTTCGCCTCGGCAGTACGATAATAACACTATTCTTATGGGATCGGGCTGTTCGCCTCGACAGTATTGAGTACCACTATTCTTAAGGGACCGGGCCGTTCGCCTCGGCAACATTGTGCGTAATAATCGAAATGAGTTCCAGTTTGGGTAATTGAGTTAGTGCCTTCACGGCCAGTTATGAGGTATGGGTGATATGATACGGACTCCTGTTGTAATTATTGTAGTTGCTTTATTTGTTTCATTGATACTTGTTATATGCTCACCATGTCTACCTTATGCACTTATATTATTATTATTGACCTCTAGCAAGTGTCAAGTCGGCCCCTCGTCACTACTTCTTCGAGGTTAGACTAAATACTTACTGGGTACGCGTTGTTCTACATACTCATGCTACACTTCTGCACTGATGTACAAGTACTGAGACAGGTTCCACCAGTGGTCACGTGGGCGCGTAGCCGATCATCTACGGAGAATTAGTGGTGAGCTGCTTGCCTTGCTACGATCCGCAGCACTAGAGTCTCCTTCCACCTTATTTACTGTTCCTGTCTATTACTTTCAGACAATAGTTTTTAATAGTTTTGTATATTCTCTAGATTGCTCATGTACTTGTGACTCTGGATTTTGGGTATTTGTAGCATTCATGTACTATTATATTCGTTATTTCTATCATCGCAGAGTATGTACTTATTAATGTTGGCATTTTGTTTTAAAAAAACTTGTCACAGTTGCATGAAAGCTAGCTAAACGGTTCTCTTAAAAGAAGGAATTTCCGTATTAAATTACGTTAAAAAGGGGTAAATAGTTAGCAGTTTCACGTGTGGGCTTGCCTAACAGCGGTGTTAGGTGCAGTCTCGACCTATCACGGATTTGGGTTGTGACAACTAGATATTCTTAAGGAAACAAGATCCTAGGATCAAGCCCCATTTAAATGATAATAAAGGAGTCAATGATGAATATGTAATGGCAGGCCACGAGTGCAAAATACTCTGTAGCGGTTGCTCATTTAATGTTAAAGAATATTCTCTCGTCGAATGCTATTCAATGGCAAACAATCGATCTGCTCCCATTGACTACGCTCCTTTTGGGATTTACCCGATGCCGATTGTAGTTATTATTCTCGGTAGTGGTTGTTACTTGACTTGCATTTTACCTATCTTCGGTTCCACGTGTCATGCTATCATTCGACCATTTATTATAAATCAATTTTACCCCATATAGATAGTCCACCTACTTTCCGATAACACATCTTTGTGTTACCGAGAAGTTGGTGAAGATCCCTTACTTGGCGGGAAAGTTGCTGAACAGTCTCTGATGCTTGAAAGGATGCACGTCTTCTTGCATTTAATACCCCGAACACATGTTGTCCCTTGATTCAGTAAATATTTTGCCGGTTTTCAAGGTAATCATGACCACGATTTTTGCCGTCTATATCTTCACTTCTACTATTTACTTTACTTCTTTACTTCCAAAGTTTTTTCATAAATCCTTCTTGTTCCCTGCATTTATTCTGTATTTTTTTAGCAAGTTTTCCATCTTCTTCAACGTTCTTAGCAAAAGTTTTTTCTGACATACTATTACCATGACTTCTTTTACTGCACCCTGTGGAAACTCTGGCCTTCTCTTCGGTGGAGGCCCAATGAAAAACAAAGATACTGATGTTGATTTTGAACCTCCCACTGTAAACACCATTATACCCAAACACCTTAGTACTCCTGTCGACTTCCAAGAGAAGGCCTCTTCTGCATCTTCATGGACTTGGGTTGTTAGTGGGTATCCCTTCTCCATTCGCCCTTCCAGTATTCCTGCTGTGAAGGAGGACTGCAACTGCCATAATCTTGACGTCCTCGCTTCGGATATGATAGAGTGGGTTACCCTCACCAAGGAGGGTTTTACATATGTCTATACGTATCCCTTTACCTTGGGTCCATTCTCCATAGGGTCGAATGAACGGCTCGACCCCGTAATTTTGGAGTTTTGCCATCGGTTCTGGGTCTACTTGGCACAAGTACGCCCATTTGTATGGAAAAAAGTGGCTGGCTTGCCTTCCCCAACTGTGCACGAAGATTGGAAAAACCCTAAACCTTGCACACATGATGAATCTTTATTACCCCAAATTTTTTTGTGAGGGAGTAATAAACTTCAGCAAACGTGGCCGCCACGCTCTCCTCACCAGTGTAGATGTTGACAATGATTATGGGTGGATGGAGCGATTCATCATCATCTCTACCCGGGACATCATCCTGGCCCCAACTCCGTCCTTTCCCGAATCGTGGAATCGCTTTCGTAAGTTTAAGATTTATCGATTTCCTTCCTTAGTGAAAAGTTTGTTTTCCGTTGTTTGCTAATCTTTTTGTTTCTTTGGTTCCAGCTACCCGGTGGGAGCCACCACGGGTTCAAGGCCTGGACCAGTGGGTTCAGAAAATTCTGGAAATAACAATACCAGAATCCCATAGGTGGAAAGAAATAGCCCTCAAATATGGGTGGAAGGCCAGAATCATGGTAAACTGGATCCTTCTTCCTTTAATCTTTGCACGAACATAGGTTAGTTTTATGACTCCATTTTTTGCTTGATTTAGGACTTCCAAAGAGATCTATTACTTGCTCTGAGGTCGACATTTTAACTAACCTCGAAGAGGCCAGGAAGGTACTACAAAGCACCACTGCTCGGAGCAGTACCCGCAGAGCCGCTTCCGGTGAGGCTGCTTCTCTCGGAGTCCCCAGCAAGAGAACAAGCAACCAAAAAGGTGATGTTCTTCCTCGGTTGGGGCTCAAAATAAGAAAATAAAGAAAATAGCGACCGAGCTAGCCACAGTCACAGTGGTCCTTGATGATGAAGGGGAAGTTAGTGATGGAGAGGCTTCCCTTCAAAGGAGGAAAAGATCTTCATCAGCTCAACCAGATGCTCAGTCGGGGGAGCTTCAAAACCCGTCTGCAGAAGAAACCCAGGCGCCTTGGGGCAAGATGAACTTGGTGAAAAATGCATATTCTTGCTTTCAAGTCCCCATTGTTGTCTCCGGTCCAGGAAGTTCGGACGCCGTGCCTCTTCTATCGTCAGCCACCGAGAAAACAACAACCAGCTCTGCCCTTGTCGCAGCTGCTTCTCATCTTTCCACACCAATAACTTCACACCCCTCAGCACCAACTGCACCTTCGCCACCTGCACCAACTGTATCTCTTCAACCGGCAACAGACGTTCGAGAAAGGGGTTCTTCTCTTCCTCGGTCTCCCGACCATGGGAATTTGGGGCATAATTACTCACCCCCTTTCCCAGATCCTCGAGGGCGGAGAAATGCTACTCTTTCGATTTTGAAGGAGTGCCATATGTTATCCAAGCCGGTGGAGCTTGCGAATTATCTGAAGCCGCTGGCTTCAGAAAAAGACTAGAAGAAAATACATTCTCTTTCGAGAGAATGCTTGTTGAACAATGCCATGTATAGCGCGACAGCGGTACCATACTTGTCCTCTTACAATTTCTATTCCACTTTTCTACTGCATCAGAAATCCTAACCTTGATACTCTTTTTTACACGCCAACTTTCTTGCTTCCAAAGGTCTGCAGAGATTGATCCTCGAAAAGCAAGGACTAGCTTTCGAGTAGGATCAACTGTTGGCCGAAAGGAACCAACTTGCCGTATGCCTCCCGGTTTTGGAGGCAAAAGCTGCTGAGATGGGCGAGCTCGAGGCCCGGTTGCAGTAGAGTGAGCAAGATATAATATCCCACAACCAAGAAGACACACCATTACACGAGCAACTTCAAGAGGATAAGGCTAAGTAGGTTGAGCTCATTGACGCTGTGCTTGCTGCTGCCGAGCGGGAGTCTGCTGACAAGTGAGGATTTTGACTACTTATCAGCACATTTTTGCTTTTGTTTTAGACCAAAAGTATTGGTTTATGTTCTCAAAACTAATGAAAGTGTGCAAATTGCAGGAATGTTGGAATTTTGGTCTCCCATGATGAAATCCGATTCAATAAGGAGTGTTTCAAATCACAAAGAAATAAAGGGCGCAGAATTAAAAAAGTGCGGTCCGCAGAAGGATTTCTGCGACTTCAGAAGAAAGTGCGGACCGTAGAATTCCATTTGCGGCCGCAGATGAAGTGTAGGAGCCCAACAGGACTTTGGCCAATGTGTGGACATCATATGAATTGTGCGGTCGCAGAACAAGGGTTGCACTGGAAAATGATTCAAAGTTTAGAGAGTATGGAAAAGACCAAGAACTGAAGCCTTGCTGAAGTGCGGACCACACAAGAATTGTGCGGCCACAGAAGATGCTTCACAGCCGCAATCCAGAAATGTGCAGCTGCAGAATCCATGATCTTGCCAACTAAAGAAATCTGCAGACCACACATGGAATTGTGCGGTCGCAGAACCTCCCGATGGGCATTTTTGTCAGCAAATTTTGGGCCACTATAAATTGATGAGTTCCACATTTTTAGGTCAAGTTTTGAAGTCTGAGCTACTGTAGTCGTTACATTTTACCATTTTAGGAAGTTTGTGACTATTTTAGTTTTAAATATTATATTTTATCATTTTAATCTTAGATTATGAGTTTAATTAGCATTTCTTCTTTATTTTCTTCAATTCCTACTATGAGTATCTAGATTCTTAGTAGGGTTGTGATCCAACCTTAGTGTGTACACCTTATGAGTACTTAATTTAATGCTTGTTTATGATTGGGTGTTGATTATTTAGCTTAGTTTATGCTTCGATTTTAGAATTAATAGTTGCAAACATTGATTCATGCCTTTTTGACTTGGTCTCTACTTGAGAAAGAGGGACCTAGTCTAGGATAACTTAGCTAACAAGGAATTGGGATAATTGAGGATTTGATTAGCCTAATTAAAGGGTTCAAACTATAGATAGTGAGAACCCAACTTGAGCTCATATCAACTATTTTGTTTGATACCCATTTGGACTTGAGAAAGCCAAATTGGGCAAAATCACTCTTCGACCGAGAGATATTGAGTGAGTAACGTAGAGTTGAGAGCTATAATACATCCCAATCAACAAAAAAAGTATTAATGTATTTAGCCTATTAGGCAAATACCTATGCTATGGTCACATCCCTAGGCTTTTAACTATTTGGAAAAATACCAAAAACAATCATTCGCTTCTATTTTCTTTTCTTAGATTATAATTTCTAGAGTAAAATTAGAATTAGAAATCAAAATCAATTGTTTAGAAGTGCAATTTAGTTGTTCCATTTGCTTTCATCAAGTGTATACCCCTAACATCCATTGTAGCTCCCTGTGAAAATCGACCCCGACTCTCGTGGGGTACTATTCTTCCAACGACCATTTCCACTCACTATTAAGTGCAGGTTGGATGTGGATCAATTTTGGGTGCCGTTGCTGGGGAGTTAAAACGGTGTTAGATATATATTTGGTTTTTTTTGGAATATCTTCTTTTCTTTCCGTGATACTAACTTGTGTGCAAAATTTTAGGTACAACCACGGTGACGAACAATGATCTCGGAAATGTGCCTTTGGGGGATGTGGACGACAAGGATGAGCAAGTTGAGGAGGTACCTCTTGAACCTCAAGCCAATCGAAGAGGCCGGGTTTCTCATGAAAATGTGCGCGCTCCACCCCCACCTCCACCACGAGTGGCTCCACACCGGATATTGCCAAATGAATGTTATGCTAGTGCAATAGTCCCTTCCTGTATTTGGGCGGGCAACTTCCAAATAACCAATGTGATGCTCACTTTGCTTGAGCAATGGGGACTCTAACCGTTGCTCCACACAAAATGCTTATAAACATTTGAAGGGGTTTATAGACACTTGTTGGGGGGAGCAAGCAAACAAATGTCTCCGAGGATGCATTGAGGCTAAGGATTTTTCCCTTCTCTCTATGAGGGAAAGCTTTAGATTGGTTAGAACGATTGCCAAACCATCCAATTCACACTTTGGATGAGTTGGAGGAAAAATTTATTGCTAAGTTTTTCTCTCCCAGACACATGGCCACAATTCGAGTTGAGATCTTGCCATTCAAGCAAGAGCTGAATGAACCACTACACGAGATATGGGAACGCTATAGAACTATGGTCAAGGAATGTCCCAACAACGATATGACGGAAAACATGATTCGACAAATCTTCTTCGTGGGATTAACATAACCAACCAATATGTAGTGAATCAACTATCCAGTGGGAATTTTCTGACTACGCCTTATGCGGAGGCATGATGGATTTTGGATGAGATGGCGGAAACATTGTCAGCTTGGCAATCCCGAGCCAATGTTCTACAAGATTAACCGAATATGATCCACCTTCACAAAGAATTTCAAGACCATGAGCAAGCCATTGCCGAATTGATAACTACCACGACTCAACTAGCAAAGGCCCAACTAAATCAAGTGCAAACTCCGGAGCAAGTCATTGCTATGAAAGGAGTGAACATAATGGTGAACAAGAGGAGGACCAAGGGTCCACAAGAGAAAAATAGAGTGGAGAACTATGTGCAAGAAGATGGTGGATTTGAGCAAGGTTAGTCATATAATGAACAAGAAGAGGAAATGCAATATGTGAATAATTTTCAAGGGCAAAGAAACAACTTCCAAGGCCCAAACCAATAACAATGGCGACCTCAAAACAATCAAGGCAATTAGAATTATAACAATCAAGGAAATTGGAGTGGAAACAACAATCAAAGGAATTGACATAACAACAACATTCAAGGAAATTGGAGTGGAAACAACCAAGGAAATTGGGGAGGTAACAATTAAGGCAGATGGAACAACAATCAAGGCAACCAAGGGTCGGGTTTTCAAAGCCCCCCCATGTACCAACAACTAAGCAACCCACCTCCTTATCCTTCCCATGGTTCGAGTTCTTTATATGGGGCGTATTGAAAATATATTCAAGAAAATGATGGAAAAGAATGCTGATTCGAATGCCAAACTTGCCTCACACAACACATCAATATGCAACCTACAATTTCAAATGGGGCAAATCTCTCAAGCTCTAAATTCTCGCCCTAAGGGGGCACTACCAAGTGGCACAGTGGTAAACCCAAAGGGTGGTAACATCACGGGTCATGCCATGGCGGTTATCACAAGAAGTGAAAGAGGTGTGAATGCACCCACCTCAAGTGGAAGGGAACTTGTTGATGATGATCAAGTGATGCATGACATTTATGATAGTGTGGAAGAGACTCAAGAGGAGGTGAACCCATCTAGGGAACACATTATTGACATACCTAAGCCTTTCCATACCTTCAAAGACTTGCCAAGCAAAATGGTGAGAATCAATTCAAGAAGTTCATTCAAATGATGAAGAGTCTCTCAATCAATGTTCTATTAGTTGAAGCTTTGGAAGAAATGCCCAGTTATGCAAAGTTTATGAAGGATCTTGTGACAAAGAATCGGTCAATGAATTTTGAGTGAGCGAAATTGTGCATTCAATGGCTCCTAAGTTGGAGCATCCCAGTGCTTTCACGATTCCTTGTACAATTGGAAGTGACGAGTTTACTAAAGCTCTTTGTGATCTTGGCGCAAGTATCAATTTGATGTCCTATTCGGTTTTCAAGACTTTGGGAATTGGGCAACCAAGACCCACCTCTATGAGATTGCAAATGGAAGATCATACCATGAAGAGGCCTTTGGGAGTGATTGAAGATGTTTTGGTTCGTGTCGGTAAATTCATTCTTCCGGCGAATTTGTCTAGATTGTGAGGTTGATTATGAAGTGCGATTATTCTTGGGAGACCTTTCCTTGCTACGGGGAAGGCTCTTTGTAATGTTGAAGCCGAAGAACTTACCTTCCAAGATGGTGATGAAGAAGTGGTATTCCATGTGTGTAAGTCCATGCGGAAACCAAATAGCAATGAGGTGTGTTCTTTTGTGTATTTGGTGACCGATGTTATTGTTGATGATTATAGTGCTACAATCATGTTGGTGATATGTTGGAGGCCATCTTGCTCAACTTTGATGATGACGAGATGGATGGCTTCATGGAATGTATGAACTCTTTTCAAAGAATGGGGTCGTACAACTATGTACCCCGAAAATTGTCCTTGGATCTTGAGAATAGGACAACTCCTCCTACAAAGTCTTCTATTAAAGAGCCTCCTATCTTGGATTTTATGCCATTGCCTCCACATATTCGGTATGAATTTCTTGGTCCTTGTTGTACCTTATTGATTATTCTTTCCTTTTGTTTGACTAACGTGCAGGTAGATTCCACATTGGTGGTGCTACAAAAGAGGAAGAACGCTATTGGGCGGACCTTGGCGGATATCCGGGGGATAAGCCCTGCATTTTGCATGCATAAGATCAAGTTGGAGGATGGGGCCAAACCATCTATTGAACATCAAAGGAGACTCAATGAGGCTATGCAAGAAGTTGTCAAGAAGGAGATTATCAAGCGGTTGGATGGCAGGATTTTCTACCCCATCTCTGATAGTTCATGGACTTCTTTAGTTCAATGTGTCCCAAAGAAGGGGGGCATGATGGTGGTTACCAACGACAAGAATGAGTTGATTCATACAAGAAGTTTGACCGGTTGGAGGGTGTGTATGGACTATCGCAAGCTCAACAAAGTCACAAGGAAGGATCACTTTCCACTTCCTTTCTTAGATCAAATGCTTGATAGATTGGCCGACCGTGCTTTCTATTACTTTCTTGATGGGTACTGGGGCTACAACCAAATTCTCATTGCTTCGGAAGATCAAGAGAAAACAACCTTTACATGTCCCTATGTTACTTTTGCTTTCAAGCGGATTCCATTTGGTTTGTGCAATGCCCTGACGACTTTTCAAAGGTGTGTGATGGCTATTCTCACAGACATGGTGGAGGACTACCTTGAAGTTTTCATGGATGACTTCTCAGTGGTTGGAGATTCTCTTGATGATTGTCTTGCAAATTTGGACAAAGTGTTGGCTCGATGTGAAGAAACCAATTTGGTGCTCAATAGGGAGAAATGCCATTTCATGGTCGAGGAAGGCATTATCCTTGGCCAAAAAATCTCAAGAATGGAATTGAAGTTGACAAGGCAAAGATTGAGGTGATTTCTAAACTTCCACCCCCAACTTCGGTGAAGGGTGTGCGGAGTTTCTTAGGCCACGCGGGTTTTACCGGCGTCATCAAAGATTTCTCTAAGGTGGTGAACCTATTGTCCAAGCTTCTTGAGAAGGATGCTATGTTTAACTTCAATGATAATTGCATGAGAGCTTTTGAATTGTTGAGGCTCAAGTTGACAACTACTCACATCATCACCGCTCCAAATTGGAGTGTCCGTTTTGAACTCATGCGTGAAGCAAGTGACGTAGTGGTTGGGGTTGTTTTGGGGCAACACATCAACAAGATATTTCATCCGATCTACTATTCTAGTAAGACCATGAATAGTGCCCAAGTCAACTATACACTTACAGAGAAAGAGCTCCTTGCTATTGTTTTCGCAATTGAGAAGTTCCGCCCCTACTTAATGGGTGAAAAATTTATTGTCCACATGGATCATGCGGAGTTTCGTTATCTTATGAGAGAAAAGGACTCCAAAGCTCGGTTGATGAGATGAGTGATCTTGTTACAAGAATTTGATATTGACATCCAAGATAGAATATGTAGTGAAAACCAAGTGGCGTACCACTTGTCTCATTTGGACGAGGAGGGGAGGCCGCATGATGGCCTTGAAATTAATGACTCCTTTCCCGATGAGCAATTCTTCGAAATTTCAATGAAAGAGGTGCCATGGTTCGCAGATTTAGTAAATTTTCTTGTGTGTGGAATCATTCCGGATGAGTTCTCTTCAAGCCAAAAGAAGAAGCTCAAACGGGATTGTCAAGATTATTATTGGGATGAACCATGACTTTCCCGAATTTATATGGATGGGGTGATTAGGAGATGTGTACCGGAAGAAGAGCAAGGTGAAATTCTTGAGGCTTGTCATTCTTCATATGGTGGCCATCATGGTGGAGCAAGAATGGCAGCCAAAATGCTTAGTTGCGGTTTTTATTGGCCTACTCTTTATAAAGATGCTAGTGAGTTAGTGAAAATATGTGATGAATGTCAACGGGTCGGTGGAATCTAAAAAAAATGAAATGCCTCTCATAACCATTTTGGTGATTGATATTTTTGATGTGCGGGATATTGACTTCATGGGCCCTTTTGTGAGTTATTGTGGAAACACCTACATCTTGGTCACGGTGAATTATATGTCCAAATAGGTTGAGGCCGTTGCTTTACCCATCAATGAGGCGAGAAGTATGGTAGGTTTCTTGAAGAAGAATATTTTCACAAGGTTTGGTACTCCACGTGCAATTATAAGCGATGGGGGGTCACATTTTTGCAACAAGGCTTTTGACACTTTACTTGGAAAGTATGTTGTTACTCTCAAAGTTGTGACTCCCTATCATCAAAAGCTAGTGGGCAAGTAGAATTCTCTAACCGGAGATAAAGTGTATCTTGTCAAAAATAGTGAATTCTAATCGAACGGATTGGTCCAAGAAGCTTGATGATGCATTATGGGCTTATCAAACGTATTACAAAACACCTATCGTAATGTCGCCATACCGGTTGGTGTTCGATAAAGCTTGTCATCTTCCGGTGGAACTAGAGCACAAGGCAATGTAGGCTCTAAAGAAGTTGAAACTTGATTGGGATATAGCCGCTAACTTGAGGGTTGCACATTTGAACGAATTGGATGAGTTCCGGTACCATGCTTATGCGAGTTCATCATTGTACAAAGAAAAGATGAAATATCTTCATGACAAATACATTTGGAACGAAGAGTTCATGGTGGGTGATCTTGATCTTGTTGTTCAACTCAAGGTTGAGGATGTTTCCCGGGAAGCTAAAATTCAAGTGGAGTAATTCTTTTGGTATTGTGGGTGTGACACCTGTGAGCACGTGATTTTTGCCCCACATGAATTACTCCTACAGAATCCCAAAGAATTAGATTTTTCTTTTAATTATTTGTTATTTTAGGAATTATTGTAGAATTTTTCTAATTATTTGCATTTTTGTCTGTGCATGTTTAATTTTATTTAATTCATGAAAAATACAAAAATATATTGCATTTTGCATTTAGGATTTAATTTTATATTTTTTGACTAATTATTAAATTAGTTGTTTTATAAAAATGAAAAAATCACAAAAAATAGCTCAGTTTTGCATTTTAACTCTTTAATTTTGAATTTTGTAGTTTTCTTTAAATTTAGAATTCAATTAATTATTGTAAATACTATGTTGAGTAATTACACTAATTTGGTAAATTAATTTAGCTTAGGAACTAATTTAGGTTTTTATTTTAATTTGGAAAAGAAAAGGAAATAAAAGAAAGTCCGGTTTTGGGCTTTTGCAATTAAATCTCCTCCTGGCCCAAGTGTTTAAATACCCATTACCCGCTCAAAATCCAGGCCCAGAACCCCTCCAACCCGGTCCAATTCCCCGCCTATTCAAACGACGACGTTTTTGCCCCTTCTCATCTGAGCCGTCGATCTTACCTGATCGAACGGTCTGGAACTGGTTTACCTTAAAATATTTAACTGTCCGAATAGCTCCTACCCCCCTAATTCCATCTCTCTTCATTCCTCATCGTCTCTTCAGAGACCCCTAACCCTAGCCGCCCCCAAACGCTAAACCTCGCCGGCCGGCGGCGCCATTCCAAACGCCTACACCCCTTAGCCAGACAACTACCACAACTCCATCATCCTATATCCATCACCAATTGCTCAAAAACTTGTACCCATCTGCTCAAATTTTTGATCTAGGTTCTAAAAAAAAAAAGAAAAAAAAAAGACCAACCCTGCTGCCTCTCTCTTTTGGGTTTTTGGAGGTTCTCATGGTTCGATTGAGACAAAGGTCATGCCAACCGATTGTTCTTGACAAGAACAATCGATTGGCGTAAGTTTTGGCTCATTTCGAGGTCACCAGACTCCGATCAATACAACTCTGATTGGCCAAACTTCGACGGATGCCCCTGCCTTCGACCTACCTTGTTTGTTCAAGTCTTGCCGACCAAAAAAAAAGGTCGTTTCTGCTTCTTCTCTAACTAGTCAACTGTTCTTTTTTTTAGTATTATCATTTAGGCATCACTTCTTGTTTATTTTGGTTAGTTTGTTTGATAAAATAAGTTACTTAGTTAATTTGTTTCCATTAATGCACTTTAGGATAATTAGGTTAGTTTATTTGAGATTAAAGTTTGCTTTCCTTCGATTGGCTACCTCTGATTTCGGGGCTGCATGTTAATCTTTCTTTCTTTGCCTTTACTTGTCAGTTTCAGAACTTGAAGTAGGATAATAATCTCTCCTTTCGAAACTCTTGATAATATTTATCTTTAGGGCTTTCATTTCGTTTGTTTCATTTTCTGTTTTGAATTAGGATTAAATTATTTCTCTTGAATTTGTTTCATGTTCCTGCAAATTAAGTTCATTTTGTTTGAAGTTTATTTGCTCAAACAACCTCTTCTTTGATCTTTCTGGCTGTACTGTTTTTGGCTCTAAGATGTTAGTCTTGATTTGCCAACCATTAGAAATCCTAGGGACCTAAGTGAATATAGATAGAAGATGTAATAAGCAGGGCTTAGAGGGGTAATTCAGGGTTTTCTGTTTGGGGAAAATATCAGATTACTCCAGAAGCAGGGGCAGCTATCGTCATTTGGCTAGCTGAAGTGCTGAGACCAATGAGAAAAAGACAGCTGTCCATTTTTTCTTAAGAAAAGATGCCCTGTGAGGGGCATTTCAGAAAAATCCCACTCCTTTGCCTTGGAGGGCACACAATAGATTTCTGTTGTATAAGTAAGGCCCTCCCTTCACTCTTGGCACATACAGATACACACCCAAAAGACTGAAAATTCTCTGCATTATTCTTGGTAAAAAACTGCTTGGAATTACACTGTGAGATACACTATTAGAGTCATTTTAACACCTCAAAACCTCTTGCTTGATCTGGGTTCAAAAAATGATTTGAAAGGATTTGAATTTGCTGAGTTTGCTGAGTTGATCTGCTGCTGCTGCTAATCCTTCATTCTATCTGATTTTCTCTTTGAATTCCAGGTATCTTTCAAACCATGGACAACATGTGAGGTGTAAATCTATAATTCGAATGCGAACATGACTAAATACAAGCTGTTTCTGAGTTTTATTGTCTTTACTTCTTCCATTTCTAGTGTTTTGTAATAGTTTAATCTTAAGCATGTTATATAAGCTTTCCTCATGTTGTGAATTTAGTATAAGTTGAATTACTGTTGTTCCTTTGTTTTGATTTTGCTGAGGGTCTGATGTAGTTTCTTATATTCAAGTTAGTTGTATGTTAATCCTATGGGATTTGGCTACTGTTTTGCATTAGAGGAGGATTCAATTGAGGTTCAAGTTCCATAATCCTAAGTCGGATGAAGAAATCTTCTTGCTAGTTTCTGTTCATATGTATTCAAGTTGGTATTGACTGTAAGGCTACAGTTAATTATTCTTTGGTCTTTACTGTTGTTTTCTTTAGATTTTGGTTTGGGTATTTGAACAAGTTCAGCAACATGATGATGTATTTTGACCTCCGGTTTGAATGTTTAGAGTATCCATAGTAAGCATCATTGTGTATGAAATCATGACATTAATTCCAGTGTATTTCCACTTTCTGCATAATTGCAACTTAATTAGATAATGCATTTCTTGTTTATTTTGCCAAAACTGTGCAAGTTTAATGAAGCTTGGGCCATTGAAGAGGCAATTTAGAGCCAAAGGCTCTTGTGATCCAAAGGTCCCTTGCAGGCTTTGGATCCCACTTACTTTGGCCATCTGATATCGGCCATAGGCAAGTCGTTCAACGAGGTAGTAAAGATGGGTGCCATGGTGGAAGAAGGGCTTAAGTCATCTTTGTGGACCAAAGAGAACTCTGAGCAGAGGTGGTAAGAGTTATGTTATGGTGCTTATTGATGATTACTCTAGGTTTACTTGGACAATATTTCTGACATCTAAAAATCAAGCATTCTACATGTTCACTTCCTTTGTTAGAAAAACTCAAAAACAACTAGGTAATCAACTTGCATCAATTAGGTCTGATCATGGTACTGAATTTGAAAATGCTAAATTTGCTGAATTTTGTGATGTGCATGGCATAGATCATAACTTTTCTGCACCTAGGACTTCACAACAAAATGGTATAGTTGAAAGAAAGAATAGGACATTGGAAGAAATGGCTAGGACTATGCTTCTTTCTAGTAAACTTCCTCATAGTTTCTGAGCAGAAGCTGTGAACACTGCATGTTACATCAAAAATAGGTGCATGACCAGACCACTTGTTGAGAAGACTCCCTATGAGTTACTTAAAGGGAGAGAGCCAAATATATCCCATCTTAGGGCATTTGGATGCAAGTGCTTTGTGCACAATAATGGCAAAGACTCCTTAGGTAAGTTTGATCCCAGAAGTGATGAGGGAGTATTCCTGGGATATTCTTCACATAGTAAAGCTTATAAGATCTATAACAAAAGAACTATGTGTCTAGAATAAAGTGTACATGTGGTTTTATATGAAAGTAACATTCTTTCTGAGAGACAAGAACATGAAGATGAAGCAATTGTGTTGGTAAGAAATTTAAATAAAATCACAGCCCAGACTAAAGCTGCACCAGAAGAAGGAACAGGTGACGGAACAGGTTCTTCTACTTAGGGCAACCTGATAGGGGAAACTAAACAAAGAGGAACTGAATCTCAAACCTCGATGGAACCTGTCCATGAACGTGTTCCACATCAACAAAGCATTGAAAAAACATCAAGGGGAAACCAGTTGGTTGTGAAATCTTACAAGTATCAAGGTTCTCATCCCATTAGAATATAATCACTGACCCAACCTCTGGAATCAAAACCAAATCTTTATTAAAGAATCTTTGTGCTTTTGATGCTTTCTTATCTCTTATTCAACCTAAAAATGTTGCTGAGGCTTTGCAGGATGCAGACTGAGTAAATGCAATGCAAGATGAACTCAACAAATTCGAAAGGAGTCGAATTTGGCATCTAGTACAAAGACCCAAGGACATATCAGTAATTGGCACAAAAATGGGTCTTCAGAAACAAAACCCTAAAGTAGAGATCACTTCGAGAGGAACAGGTTGGAATTAGGGATGATTAAGATCACCTAAAAGGACCAGTTCAAAGTTAAACGGAAAAAAAATGAATTTTTTTTAAAAAAAAATTATTTGGTTAGAAATTCTAAATGGCATATAAGTAGATTAAATCTTGCTCAGTCTCATACTTTTAAAAGTATACTCCTATACCATGTGCTAAAATGACTCATTAATCTCTAATGATATTTTCTCTGTTTTGAAAAATTTAGACTTACACAAGAGAATTTTCAGTGAAGAACATGGTTCATCAAGATAAATAGGTATCTATTCTACACTCTACATAATTTGAAATAATCATATTTGGATCATGAATAGAGTCCTACCTAATTCCAAACTCCTTTTGGGATTATCCGTTACAAGTGAACCAGTTCCATTCAAAAGAGTCCCAACCGAATGGAAGTTCCTGTATTCTAGGGATACACTCCAACGTCTTTTCAAAACTGAATTTCAGTTTGATTAGACTTCTAAGAGTCTGAAAAGTTGTAGTTACCCCATCAATTATTCCTCTGTATATTGATCAGCATTAGTGTATTCCTTACTTAATCTCTCTCAAGCCGTCAAAAACTCTCATTCTTCTTTCATCTTCCAAAAATAATCTAATTCTCTTCTCTTCTCTTCCATACCCTAGCCCAAATTTGTCGAACACCTCTGAAAATCCTTCATCACCACCATAGGAAACAACTTCCACACCTTCTACAACTCCTTCAACCACACCAATCTCTAAGAAAAGTAGATTAAAGACGATGGCTCGTATGATTGTCGCTGAAGGAGAGTTGATCAAGAAAATAAACAAGCAATTGAAAGCAGGTAGAGAAAAAGAATCCCAGAAATCTGAAAATTCATTTAAGTCTGCTACTAAGGGGGAAGAAAGTAGGTATTTTGAAACTAAACATGTATCTTCTGATTCTAAAGTTACTTCTGAGGCAATTTCTGAAGTTGCTGCAAATTTGGAGAATAGATTTGCACTGGTAGGATCTATAGTAGGTGTTGAGACTACAGAATCTGGAGAAGTTAGTGGTAAAAATATAAAGGGAAAAGAAAAAGAGAGCAAGGGTGCTAGGAGTACTGTGAGGGGAAAGGGTAAAAGAGTGGTTGATTCTTCACCCACTCCTGTTGGTATAACCAAAGAAACAGGTGCAATGGTTGTTTGGGGAGAGGAATCTGCTAGAATAGAGGAGAGTGTAAACAAAACAAGGGGAAGTGGGTCTGGCGAAGCTGCTGAAGGGCTGGTTCAACTTGGGAAAAGTGTAGATGAACCTGTGACACCTGAACACGAAACCCTCGCAGACCTACTGAAAAGAGTAACTGATAGTTATAACCCAAACAAGAAAAGGAAGGCTGCCCCCTCTATCTCTTCTATTAGTGTTGAAATTCCTCCCACAAGAGGCAGAGTCACAAGAAGCCAGAAAAAGCAGGATGAAGAAAATTCAGTGACAACGAGGAGGAACTTGAGCCCAAGGCTATGTATAAGAGTGAGATAAATCCACCCCACAATGTTTTGTTCGAATTTGTCATCAAATGCCTTCTCCCAAGGCAGGAAACGAGGCTCATTGCAAATTTCTTGGACTTGGTCGTGATTGAGTGTTTTGAAGCAGATTAATTGGCTTGGATTTATAAACCAGCTTCTTGATAGGGTTATCAATGGCACCAAAACTCATGTCATTCCCTATGGCTTCATTCTCACAACTGTGCTGGCACATTTCAATGTACCTATGAAGAAGTGGGAGGTTAGTACAAGCAAGGATCATTTTGGGGTTAATATTTTGCTTGCTTGCAATTATGAAGTCAATGCCACTCCTAAAGAACCTCGTTCATCCAAAAGGTACCAGTGAATAGCAAGTTCAGAGCCTTGGTGCAAGAAAGTGGGGCTAAGGATGTTGAGATTGAAAGGCTGAAGAAGAGGTTGGTTGAGGTGGAGACCGAGAGAGATGCTCCCAGAACTGAGTTGGCAAGAGAAAAAGGAAAGAATGATGGCATTCTTCAAGATATGTTGAAACTCCTCCAAGTCAAAAACCAAGCATCTAGTTCTTCCCAGCCTTAAGCCTCCTAGCCTAGTGTAGATTAACCAGTGACCCAGTTCGGGACTTTTTGTTTCTTTTGCTCATGTTTTCAGTATTTTTATTTCTTCTTATGCTTTGTGGTAGAATCTTATCAATCATCAATGAAAATCACTGTCTTTTGCTCTAATTGTTTGTTTATATTTCTTTGATGGAAATTCTTAGCTTGATCTATGATGATTAATCCATGATTGTATTTGAAGTAGCCCCAGTGGCCATGAGTAAGCTTTAAAATCTGGTTATCTTACATTTTTATGCAACTATTCGATGATGCCAAAAGGGGGAAAATAAATTGGTTGTGCTTTAAACAAGTGTTGTTTAGCTTTGAAAAAGTTATGTTTATATTCGATGATGCCAGGTGTTTTTCACGTAAAATACTTGTGTTCTTTACTTTTTGCATTTGTTATTCCGCAATAGTTGTACAAGGAATACATAGAAGAACCAGGTCCTTCCATAATCAGTTTAAGCGAAAAGCAGGCACCACACAAATTACCTCCCCCCCCCCCCTCCTCTTTTGTGAAATTGAAGTATAAAACATCAGTGAGCATGTCGATTTTTTACTGCTTAACTTGAGTGGTAACTTCATGTGCAGTTTTGAGAGCCTCCCGGATCTCCTTGGCAGATTGACAAGCTGAGCCTCCCACATCTCTTTAACTGATTTCATTGGAAGTTGTGCCAGATATTCGACTTGTTGTTCTTAGCACAGAGAGGCTTTGTGTCAGATTCCCTATCTGGTTCCATATGAAGTTTGTTAATCATCAAAAGAAAAAGATACATAAGTTATCAAAAGCGCTAATCATTCATAACTGAGTGTGCGCCATTAAGTTCAGGTTATTTTCATGTTTTGAAATTTTAAGGGGTTCATGTCAAAAGTTCAGATGTGATTAGAAATTAAAGTTCAGTTAGATTTTTATATATTTATATTATCTCTTGGATATAAGCTTTTTTCTTAATCTATCTTGTTTTACAAAAACAAAATAGTAAAAACATGATATACTATTTATTATAGTTTATTACGGAGATTGTCTATACAGAAATTTTAAAAGGTAACCAATTACAACGGATTAAACAATGCAAAATCTTGTGTCAAAGCTTATTATTCCTAATACCCAACCCAACTCTCAATGTTTATATCCTACAGATTATTGTATCACTAGCAATCTTTTTACAGTTCCCAAAAGTTTCATAAATTATTTAAGGAAAAAAGGAAGAAACAAAAGAGTTGACTGTCTAGACGTTTATTTACCGTGCAACACTTTTAAAATGTTAGTGATAAACACTCGCTTCCTGCTAAGTAAGGTATAATTTGGCATATTAGTTCTGGTAACTCAATTTTTTGGTGGGACAATTGGACCTGTGAAGGTCCTCTCGCCAACTTGGTCCCCGGTACATACAAAAGTCCTAAGATTCTTCTCAACGAATTCATCCAGAAAGGTTAATGGAACATCATAAAACTTCAAGATATTTTACCAAGTTTTATAGTAGAGCACATAAAGGAGATTGAAATTGGGAACAACTCATTATTGGACAAGATTTATTGGGATCTTTCGCTAGATGGAAGACTCCAATAAGACTACTATGCAACTTATCAGAAAGAGTAAACCAAAGGAGCATCTGCTAAGTAAGGTATGACATTCTTCTATCCCTTTTAAAATTTCTTTTCTTACTTGGAGATTATGGTATAGAAAACTACCTTTTGATAATGTGATAGTCAACTTTGGAAGACAAATAGTTTCTAGATGTAACTGTTGTGCTAATCCTAAAAATGAAACCATACAACATGTTTTTATGGAAGGAGAAACAGCTAGTTATATCTGGAAACTAATAGGTTCCCCCTTAGGAATTATTCATCATCAAAGGGCAGTTAGATATACTATAAACAAGTGGTGGCAGGTTAAGGAGCGAAATGCAGTTCACAAGTTGATTCTTCAAATTAACCCCTCTATTATTTGCTGGACAATTTGGAAAAAAAGTGTTCTTGCAAATACGGTAGTCAAAAGAAGTTCAACTTGGTTAGAATGGAGCATCAAGTTCTTTGGATCGTTGGAGCTGCAGTCGCCAAAGCCTTCCCTAGTTGCAAAATCTCAATGCCTTGGAACAACTACTGTGAAAAAGTTCAAAATCTTCAGCCTATTCCTAAAGCTATTGTTGTCAACTGGAATAAACCGGAGGATGGCTGCTTTAAAATGAATACGGATGGCAGCTTCATCAAGGAGAATGGAGAAGCCGGGATTGGAGGTATTATCAGAGATGGCAAGGGAAATTAATTATGGCTTTTTCAGTTTCAACTCAGGGGAGTAGAAACAATTACATAGAAGCGCAGACTGCTTGGTTTGGTTGTAATTGGTGTTCAAATGGCTACACAGGCTTCAAAGAAAATAGAACCAGCAACTATAAGTTGAACAACATCATGGAGTGTACCTCTCAGATGATTCAGGAAGCCAATGTTAATGTCGTTCACTGCTATGGAGAGGCTAATCAAGTGGCGGATTACCTAGCTAAGCTAGAGACTACTTCTTCAATAGAATCATACTTCTTTACATTTCAACAACTCCTCAAAGGTGCAAAAGGCCCTTTCCATCTAGACAAGAATCAGATGCCTTGTATTAGAACCAAATTTGATAAGGCAAATTTTTTTGTGAGCTAATTAATTGCTTTGTAATGGGTTAGGGATGTATATATTTCTCCCTACCCCTTTTTTTGAAGGATAGCTATTTATCCTTATGTTGTATTTTCAAGGGCAAGGACATACCCTTTTGTAATCCTCTGTTCTGATGAAATATACAACCCCCAGCATGGGAAATTTAATTTTAAAAAAAAAAAAAGATAAACACTTGCTTCCATTTTTTATTAGCCACTTCACAAAACATATATATTTACAATTTTTTTACAATTAACAGCAAAGAGAACAAAAGAGTTGACAGTTTAAACATGTGTCATGCAATACATTAAAAATTCAAGGGAGATCTAGCTGGCATTTAGGTGCACATATTAATATTTTTTTATATTAGTAAAATATCTTCATCGTACGTGAGCTTTTTCTGCAGGGAAAAAAAGTACTTATTGTTATTAATCATATTCATAAGCTGAAGTTTCAGCTCCCTTGTGTAGTTTTCAGGTTATGGCACTCATAATAAGATCACTGTTAGATTTCCTAGTTATTTTTTCTATTAGTTTGGTGGTTCTTCAACAGAAAAGCAATGCTGAAGAAGTGCTGATGCTTCAGAAACCAAATGAAATGCAGAATCTTCTTCTTCTTCTTTTTCTTTTTTCTTTCGCTTTTACCAAATCAAATAGCCTTAGTTAAGTTGTCATTCATGTCTCTGTTGTAATTAATAAGCTGGACCATGGGTTGGTTGTCCAAAGAGAGGTCTCATTCACATTAATATTTGAGGCCTCCATAGTAGGTTTAGCCATAAATAATGGAGTATAAGTATTTCAGTCAGTTTTGGCCATCAGTATTGTCAAATATTGAACTTCAGTTTTGAAATACTGCAAAAAAATTGAATCAACTACTAAATACATAGTACTACTTTCAATTTCAACTTAATTTTTTTTTTCAAACTCTAACCAAATATTGTCCAAAAAAGTGTCATTCACGTAACACACGCGACGTATGTTTTTATATTTAAACGTTAACCATCTAAACAGAAATTGTTGAGATTTGATATGTTTTAACGATTAATAAAACTAGGTTATGTATATGTACAAAGAACCAAGTTCTTAAATTGAGTGAATGGTGTCCTCTGAACTGCAGTAACTTGTAAAAGAATATATTAGAGATCGTGGAGTGACCGAGGATTTATCGGAAACAGCCTCTCTACCTTCAAGGTACGGGTATGGTTTGCATACATACTAACCACTCCAGACCCCAATTATAAAATTATACTGGGTTTGTTATTGTTGTTGTTGTTGGAGTGAGTTAGTTTAGGAAATGAGATTTTTGATATTATTCCTCGATTGACTTAGATAATCAATAATATCTTGCTGAGATTTCTTAGGATCTGAGGGGTAGGGATGGCAAACGGTGTGGTTGCGGGGCACACCCGCGTAAACCCACGAAGACTTCAACCCAACCCCAGCCCCACCCCCAGCCCCCACCACCACCAAAGCATAATTTTTAGTTTTTGGCCCCCGTCCCGCCCCACAAAGCATATTTTACTGTTTTCAACCCGTCCCGCCCTGCCCCGCAAAACATAATTTTCTGTTTTCAACCCGCCCACCCAGTCCCGCATAAGCCCGCCCACGCCACCGCCCCTGCCCTGCATTTTAACTTCTTCAATTTTTTTCTTTTTCGAAAGAATTTGGTCGTACTTTTGTTTTCTTTTCTGCTAAGTAGTATTAATTTAATTTATAAATTTTATACCATCTCAAAAAATACATGTTGAAGATGTCCTAAATGTTATCATAATTTAATTAATTAGTACATGAAGGTAGACAAAAATGTCTAACTAAATCAAGTTACATGTAGCATGAATGACAAAGCAAAATCAAAGAAAAAGAATTTTTTTTTCTCTGCTTACGAGATTCAAAAGTGTAGAATACATGGCATCCTATGGAAAAATTGGATTAAATGTAACGTAATGCTTTCTTGGCATAGTTTCCAGTAGTAATTATAAATTTGTCTAAGTGGTATAATTCAATCAAATGGCATTTTCAATTCGTTTGACCAATAAATTATGGGTTTTCACCTATCGCTACTTATAAGTCTTTCAATATTTACTTCATTTAAAATTGTGTTGTGGACAATCAGTTCAAATTTCACGTTTTTCTTATCATAACTGCATAGGGATTTAATTTTAGCTTAGAAGTGTATGTCACGACCCCAAAACCAACCCGGCCATGATGATTCCTATCATGAAACTAGGCCAGCCGACACAATCCAATCAAACCAATATTTTAAAAAAGACGTTTTAAGCTATTAGTTAATAAAATTTCATGACATGAGTCTAAATAACAAGTGCGGAAAGAAACATAAGCCCGACATCGAGGTGTCACAAGTCACGGGCATCCACTAAGGACTGTTTGAATACAACTAAGACTATCACAGTCTGGAAAAATACAAATATAGTCTAAGGAAGATAAGAGGGAGAAGTGCAAGGCTGCGATCGCCATGCAGCTACCTTGCCGACTCCGGATATCCGCGACGGATGAAGGATCAGCGCTCGCTATCACGACCCGCAAATCCTGGATCTACACACAAGGTGCAGGGAGTAATGTGAGTACGCCAACTTAGTAAGTAATAAAAGTAAATACAGACTATGCAGTAAGAAATACATAAATCCACGTCATAACACCACAGTAAGTACAGTATGTTATCCAAAATAGTTTATAAATCAAATCATCTCGTAAAAATCCAATTTCAGTAAAAATCCCTTTGAAAAATGATTCTCTAACAGTTTCAACAGAGGTTCTATGATGTTTAGAGTAAATCATAAATAGCATGTATCATAAACCGCCCCTCGGGCATAACATCACTCAGAATCAGCCCCTCGGGCAACCTCACAACCACTTGAAATCAGCCCCTCGGGCACAACATGAATCAAGACAGCCCCTCGAGCAACATCATAACACTCACTCAGGGTAACCACGCTCACTAGGGGTGTACAGACTCCGGAGGGGCTCCTACAGCCCAAGCGCTATAACAAGCCATCTCGTGGCATAATAAATCAAGCCATCAGCCTCTCATATATCACAAATCAGTACAACATGCTGCGACGCACAGCCCGATCCCATGATATCCTCACAACACATGCCCTTGGCCTCACTTAGTCATAAATCTCTCAAGCCACTCGGGCTAATAGTAAAACAGGGTGCTCATCCCAAAATATCATTTCATACCTCAACAGAGTAAATAAGACTGAGTTATGAAATTAGTAAAACATGGCATGACTGAGTACAGATATTAAATCAAAACAGTGAGGAACAGTAGTAAAAAGCCCCTAAGGGTCCAAACAGCTTGGCACGAGGCCCAAATATGGCATTCAGCCCACAACATAGTAATACTTTCTAAAATACATAAGTATCAAATAGCTTCCTTATAAATACACAACTTAATAGTTGTTACGGGACGGACCAAGTCACGATCCCCAACGGTGCACGCCCTCACGCTCGTCATCTAGCGTGTGCGTCACCTCAAAGTAGTGAAACGATGTGAAATCTGGGGTTTCATACCCTCAGGAAAAGATTTACAGTCATTACTTACCTCAAACCAGACAAAACTCTAACCGCGATGTCCTTGCCACTAGACTCGGCCTCCAAATGCTCCGAATCTGACCAAAATCATTATATTATCATCAATATATGCTAAAGGAATGAATTCTGCACGAAAATAATCATATTAGACAAAAAATCCCGAATTGGACTAAAAACCCGCCCCCAGGCCCACGTCTCGGAGTCCAACAAAAATTACAAAACTAGAAACTCCTTTCACTCCCGAGTCTATACATATCAAAACCATCAAAATGGGACCTCAAATGGTCCCTCAAATCCCCAATCAAAGCTCTCTAAAACTCAAGCTCTAATCTTTCCACTTCACCCCAAATTCCCCACTAATTTCATTATTAGGTAGTGGAAAAATCATCAAAATCACAAAATACAAGGCCCAAGTAGCTTACCTCACTAAAATCCCTCGATTCCCTCTTGAAATCAAAAAATGGTTGAAGAATGACTAAAATTCGCGAAGGGGAACTTATATACTTTTCTGCCCAGCACTTCCGCTTCTGCAGTTCATAGGTCGCTTCTGCGACGCCGCTTCTGCAGTCAAACTAACCGCATCTACGATTTTCACTTATTCTCCCTTAACTGCATCTGCGTCCTCATACCCGCACCTGCGTCCCTCCTTCCGCACCTGCGGATCCTGGCCTTCTCACCTATGGCCGCATCTGCGGCTGCTCCCTCGCTTCTGCGAACCTCGCACCTGCGGTCCCCACTCCACAGGTGCGGTGATGACAGCTGAAGGAATTCTTTAGCACTTTCTCAAATCCCATCCTTGATCCATCAACCTCCCGAAATCAACCCGAAGCCCTCGGGACCTCAACAAAACACACGAACAAGTCACATATTACCATTCAAACTTATTCCAACCTTCGTAACACTCAAAACAACGTCAAAACACCAATTCACCCTGGGATTCAAGCCTAAGAATTTCCAAACTTTTGAATTCTGCAAACGATGCCAAAACCTATCAAACCTCACCCGAATGACCTGAAATTTTGCACACACGTCACAAATGACACAACGGACCTACTCCAATTTTCGGAATTCCATTCCGACCCTGATATCAAGATTTCCACTACCGACCGGAAAACTCCAAATTCCAATTTTGTCAATTCAAGCGTAAATCTGCCACGGACCTCCAAATTACATTCCGAACACGCTCCTAAGTCCAAAATCACCTAAAGAAGCTATCCGAACCATCAGAATTGACATCCGAGACCTTCTACACATAAGTCAACATCCGGTTGACTTTTCCAACTTAAGCTTCCGAATAAGAGACTAAGTGTCTCATTCCACTCCAAGACCACTCCGAACACAAAACATCCAATACGATACGATGAAATGCAGCTGAACAACACATAAAGAAGCAGAAATGGGGGAAACAGGGCTGTAACTCATGAAACGACCGGCCGGGTCGTTACATCCTCCCCCTCTTAAACAATTGTTCGTCCTCGAACGAGTCAAGAAACATACCTGAAGCCTCAAACAGGTGTGGATATCTGCTCCGCATCTCCCACTCGGTCTCCCAAGTAGCCTCCTCCACGGGCCGACCTCTCCTCTGCACTTTCACTAAAGCTATATCCTTTGACCTCAACTTTCGGACATGCCGCTCCAAAATAGCCACTGGCTCCACATCATAAGACAAATCACCGTCTAACTGAACCGTGCTGAAATTCAAAACATGAGACGGATCGCCAATATACTTTCGGAGCATAGAAACATGAAATACCGGATGCACACTCGACAAGCTAGATGGCAAAGCAAGCTCGTAAGCCACTTCCCCAACCCTGCGAAGCACCTGAAAAGGTCAAATGAACCGATGACTCAATTTACCCTTCTTCCCAAATCTCATAACACCCTTCATGGATGAAACCTTCAGTAGAACCTTCTCCTCAACCATGTAAGACACATCAGGAACCTTCCTGTCAGCATAACTCTTTTGTCTCGACTGCGTTGTACGAAGCCGCTCTTGAATCACTTTCACCTTGTCCAAAGCATCCTGTACCAAGTCTGTACCCAAAAGCCTAGTCTCACCCGGCTCAAACCAACCTATTGGATATCTACACTGCCTCCCATATAAAGCCTCATATGGAGCCATCTGAATACTCGACTGATAAATGTTGTTATATGCAAACTCCGCGAGCGGTAGAAACTGGTCCCATGAACCCCCAAAGTCAATGACACAAGCGCGCAACATGTCCTCTAACACTTAGTGCGCTCGGACTGTCCGTCCGTCTAAGGGTGAAAAGTTGTGCTTAGCTCAACTTGAGTACCCAACTCTCACTGCACGGCTCTCCAAAACAGCAAAGTGAACTGAGTACCTCTGTCTGAAATGATGGAAACTGGGACACCATGCAGGCGAACAATAACTCGGATATAAATCTCAGCTAACCGCTCTGAAGAATAGGTAGTACACACGGGAATGAAGTGCGCGGACTTAGCCAGCTGATCCACAATCACCCAAATAGCATCGAACTTCCTCAAAGTCCGTGGGAGTCCATCTACAAAATCCATGGTGATCCGCTCCCACTTCCACTCTGGAATATCCATCTGTTGAAGCAAGCCACCCGGTCTCTGATGCTCATATTTCACATGCTGACAATTGAGACACCGAGCTACAAATCTCACTATATCTTCCTTCATTCTTCTCCACCAGTAGTGCTGTCTCAAATCCTGATACATCTTTGCGGCACCCGGATGGATGAAATACCGCGATCTATGGGCCTCCTCCAGAATCAACTCCCAAAGTCCATCTACATTGGGCACACTTATCCAGCCATGCATCCTCAATACCCCATCATCACCAATAGTAACATCGCTAGCATCGTCGTGCTGAACTCTGTCCTTGAGGACAAGGAAATGAGGATCATCATACTGGCGCTATCTGATGCGATCAAACAAGGAAGACCGAGAAACCACACAAGCTATGACCCGACTGGACTCCAAAATATCCAACCTCACAAACCGATTGGCATAGGCCTGAACATCAACTGCAAGAGGTCTCTCCCCAACAGGAATATACGACAAACTGTCCATACTCACCGCCTTCCTACTCAAGGCATCGACCACTACATTGTCCTTCCCCGGAGGGTACAACATAGTAATATCATAGTCCTTTAGCAGCTCCAACCATCTCCGCTACCTCAAATTGAGATCCTTCTACTTGAACAAGTGCTGGAGGCTATGATGATCAGTAAACACCTCACAAAACACCCCATAGAGATAGTGCCTCCAAATCTTCAACGCGTTAACAATGGCAGCCAACTCCAAATAGTGAACAGGGTAGTTCTTCTCATAGGGCTTCAACTGACGAGAAGCATAAGCAATCAATCTTCCCTCCTGCATCAACACACACCCAATACCAACTCGACAAGCATCACAATATGACATATAAGAACCTGAAGCTAATGGCAAAACTAACACTAGAGTTGTGGTTAAGGTAGTCTTATGCTTCTGAAAGCTCACCTCACACTCATCCGACCACCTGAAAGGAGCACCCTTTTGAGTCAATTTGGTCAAGGGTGATGCTAAAGATGAAAATCCCTGAACGAACCGACGGTAATAACCCGCCAACCTAAGAAAGCTGCGAATCTCTATGGCTGAGGACGGTCTAGGCCAACTCTGAACCGCCTCTATCTTCTTCGGATCAACTTGAATACCCTCACTGGACACCACGTGCCCCATGAAAGCCACTGAACTGAGCCAAAACTATTACTTGGAGAACTTTGCATAAAGTTTCTCCTACATTAACTGCTGCAATACAACTCTCAAATGTTCGGCGTGCTCCTCGTGACTATGCGAGTATACCAGAATATCATCAACGATTACAATAACAAACGAGTCGAGATAGGACCGAAACACGTTGTTCATCAAATGCATGAATGCTGCTGGGGCATTGGTCAGCCCAAAAGACATCACAAGGAACTCATAATGAAGATATCGGATCCTGAAAGCTGTCTTAAGAATATCTGAGTCCCTGATCTTCAAATGGTGATACCCAGACCTGAGATCAATCTTGGAGAACACCCTCACTCCCTGAAGCTGGTAAAATAAATCATCGATACGAGGCAAGGGATGCTTGTTCTTGATTGTGACTTTGTTCAACTGCCTGTAATCAATGCACATCCTCATCGTGCCATCCTTCTTCTTCACAAATAGAACAGGCGCACCCCAAGGCGACAGACTAGGACAAACTCTCTATCCCGTACCGCCCCCAAACTTCCAAACCCACCTTGCCTCGCACCCGCCCCGCCCCATTGCTGTCACGACCCGAATATCCCACCATCGGGACCGTGATGGCGCCTAACATCGCACTCTCTAGGCAAGTCAACGTTAGAGTCCTATCCACTTTTTTCCTTTACATTTTATTGTTAAAATTAACAAAAGCTAAATCAAACTAAAATAAATGCGGAAGTACATAATAAACCGGTTATCTATATTATATTAACAATACCGAAGTTGTTACAACCCATAAACTGGTGTCATAATCCACGAACATACTATGAATTACTATAAATACTGGTCTGAAAGAAATTACATCTGTCTCGAAAGAAAAGAAAATAGGAATGTAGAAGCATGGGAGGGGATGCCAGGGCCTGCGGACGCCTACAGGACTACCTTGGGTCTCGGGTTGAAATATCTGCAACCGACCTCTCGATCAGCCACTACCAGCTCCAAAATCTGCACAGGAAGTGCAGAGGGAAGTATCAGTACAACCGACCCCATGTACTGGTAAGTGCCGAGCCTAACCTCGACGAGGTAGTGACGAGGCTACGACGTGGCATTTACAATATAACCTGCATACAGTAGATAATAAAGCAAAAAGGAAATACAAAACAAAATGAAACAGTAACTTGCGGTAGAACTAAATACAGAACTCAATTATCCTGCCAGTACTCAGCTATAACCAATCCTTAAGAGAGTTACAAAATTTCAGAATAAACTCACAACAGAAGAAGAATACATAAACAACAAAAGGATGCGGCGCGCATCCCGATCCCACCATATAATCAGTAACAATATGAACATTCACTCTTATTACTCATGTTGCAGCGTGCAACCCGATCCCACCAATCCACCCTTATTACTCCTTAATATATCACCCTTATTCCTCCTGTTGCGGCATGCAACCCGATCCTACCAATCCACCCTTATTACTCCTCAATATATCACCCTTATGCCTCTTGTTGCGGCATGCAACCTGATCCCACCAATCCACCCTTATTACTCCTGTTGCGGCGCGCAACCGGATCCCACCATATCAGTACCAATCACACAATAAGAACAAGTATTTCATAATTTAGCTCAAAAACCTCCACAACTTTTTTGCCTCAAACTAAAGCAAATAGAAAGCTATACACTCATGAAACTTCACTCAATTACTACTACACAGCGAGACCAACAAAAATATACCATGAAACGCCGATAAATCAACATAAACTAATAATGTAACACAATGAGACTACGGAACAATTACTACTTTCAATAAAGAAAACAACATCTAACAAGAAGCAATTAAACATGGAAGCACCAATAAACATGTAGCAGTTAAGACAGGAAGCACCAACAATTACTACTTTAAACAAAGAAAGCAACATCTAACAAGAAGCAATTAAACATGGAAGCACCAATAAGCATTTAGCAGTTAAGACAGGAAGACAATATATTAGGAACGGGGAAAGGGACAGGCTAAACAAATAATTTGGCGGCACATAGGTACTCGTCACCTCACCTATATGCCACACACAAAAATTTTCACGTAGCAATCAAGTAGGGGATCCCTAATCCCTCAAGACAAAGTTAGACACAACACTTACCTCAATCCAACGGCCAACTCAACACTCAATTACCGCTTTTCCTCTAGATTCCACCTCTAATCCACTCGTATCTAGTCATAATTAACTTAATAACATCAATTTCCGCTAAAGAAATCAATTCCAATACAAAATTATAAGTTTCCCAACATTTTCCCCAAAAGGTCAAAAATCGACCCCGGGCCCGCTTGGACAAAACCCGAAATTCGGATCAAAACCCGATTACCCATTCACCCCGAGCCCGGATATACAATTGGTTTTGGAATCCGACCTCAATTTGAGGTCTAAATCCCTAAATTTGAAATCCCTAAGTTCTACCCAAAAATCCCCAATTCCACCATGAAAAACCCTAGATTCTAGGATGAAATCTAGTAAAAAGAAGTAAAAGATTGAAAGAAATGAGTTAATATTCATTTACCTATGATTTGGGGAAGAAATGGTCTTTGGAAAATCGCCTCTTGAGGTTTAGGTTTTGAAAAATGGGGCACTGAATGAAAAATTCCGTCCAAAATCGTTTTTGAACAGTTGCAGGTATCGCATTTGCGATCGGGGGTTCAAATGCGAACATTCCTTCGCAAATGCGAAGAATGTCCAGTACCTACTGCCATCGCAAATGCGAACAATTGTTCGCAAATGCGGCCCGTGATTATCGCAATTGCGATCCTGAGCTTCGAAATTGTGAAGGTCCCCTCCCAGCATTACTGCTCGCAAATGAGAAACTTCTTCGCAAATGCGAGGCTCGCATTTGCGAGCCAGACTTCGCAAATGCGAAGTTTGCAGACCTGAAGCATACCAGCAAAATTTCTTAAGTCCAAATCACTTCGTAGCCTATCCGAAACTCATCCAAGCCCTCGGGGCTCCAAACCAAACATGCACACAAGTCTTAAAACATCATACGAACTTGCTCGCGCGATCAAATCACCCAAATAACACCTAAAACTACGAATTTAGCACCAAATTGCATGAAATTTTCAAGAAATTTTCAACACTTCTATTTTCTCAACCAAAGGTCCGCATCACGTCAAATCTGTCCTGTTTCTCACCAAACTTCACATATAAGGTATAAATATCATAACAGACCTGTACCGGGCTCCGGAACCAAAATACGGACCCGATAACCATTTTCTCAAAACCATTATAATTTCAGTTTTACAATTTTTATCAAAAATTTATTTCTCGGGCTAGGGACCTTGGAATTCGATTACAGGCATACGCTCAGGTCCCATATTTTACTATGGACCCCCGTGACCGTCAGAATACGGGTCCGGGTCCACTTACCCAAAACGTTGACCAAAGTCAACAAAAACCAACTTTTTTAGGCCAAAAATTATTATTTTTTCAATTTTTCACGTAAAAGCTTTCCGGATACACGCCCGCACTGCGCACACAAATTGAGGAGAGATAAAATGAGGTTTTTAAGGCCTCAGAATACGGAGTCGAGTTCTAAAACAAAAGATGACCTCCTTTTGGGTCATCACATTCTCTACCTCTAAAATAACCATTCGTCCTCGAACGGACATAGCAAAATTCCTGAGCCGGTGAAAAGATGGGGATATCTGCTCCGCATATCGGACTCGGACTCCTAGGTAGCTACCTCAACAAGATGACCTCTCCACTGCACATGAACCGAAGGGTAACTCTTCGATCTCAACTGACGAACCTGCTGGTCTAGAATAGCTACCGAAATTGACAAAATTCCTTCCCAAAGCCGTCTTCACACTGTTCCGACTATGGTCCAAATTCTAAGGCTTAAGCTCTCATTTAGGGACTAAGTGTCCCAAAATACTCCGAAACTCAAAATGAATCATCCTGGCAAGTCACAATAGCAGAAAAAGATAACGGGGAAGCAGTTAATAGGGGATCGATGTGTTAATTCTCAAAATGATCGGCTGGGTGGTTACATCCTTCCCCTCTTAAAACATTCGTTCGTCCTGGAACGAGCATAGAGACATACCTGATGTGGTAAAAAGATGAGGATAACTGTTGCAGATATCCTGCTCGGTCTCCCAAGTCACCTCCTCGACCGGCTGACCCCACCACTGAACCTTTACTGATACAATGCTCTTTAACCTCAGCCTTCGAACATGCCTGCCCAATATAGCCACTGGCTCCTCAATATAAGATAGATAATTGTCCAACTGGACTGAGCTGAAATCCAACACGTGAGACGGATCACCGTGATACCTCCAAAGCATCGAAACATGAAATACCGAATGAACTCCTGCTAGACTGAGAGGTAAGGCAGGCTCATAAGAAACCTCCTCAACATGCCGTAACACCTCAAAGGGACCAATAAACCTTGGGCTAAACTTTCCCCTCTTTCCGAATCTCATAACGCCCTTCATAGGCGAAACCCGAAGCAAGACCCGCTCTCCAACCATAAATGAAACATCGCGAACCTTCCGGTCCGCATAACTCTTTTGTCTAGACTGGGCTGTGCAAAGTCTATCCTGAATCACCTTAACCTTCTCCAAAGCATCCTGAACCAAGTTTGTGCCCAATAATCTAGCCTCGCCCGGCTCGAACCAGCCCACTGGGGACCAACACCGCCTACCATATAGATCTTCATACGATGCCATCTGAATGCTGGACTGATAACTGTTGTTGTAGGCAAACTCCGCAAGTGGCAAGAACTGATCCCAAAAACCTCCAAACTCCACCACACACGCACGGAGCATATCCTCAAGAATCTGAATAGTGCGCTCAGACTGTCCGTCCGTCTGGGGGTGAATGTTGTGCTCAGCTCCACCCGAATACCCAACTCATGTTGTACGGCTCTCTAGAACCGTGATATAAACTGTGTGCCCTTGTCAGAGATGATAGATACCAGCACGCCATGAAGTCTGACAATCTCACAGATATAAACTCGAGCGAGCTACTCAGAAGAATAGGTAGTCATCACAGGAAGGAAATGAGCCGACTTGGTCAGCCTATCTACAATCACCCAAACTACATCAAACTTTCGTTGAGTTCGTGGGAGTCCAACAACAAAATCCATTATGATATGCTCCCATTTCGACTTCGGAATCTCTAACTTCTGAAGCAATCCACCCGGTCTGAAGCAATCCACTATGTCCTTCTTCATTCTACGCCACCAATAATGCTGTCTCAAGTTCCCTCAAACTACCGAGCGAAGCGCAAATGTTTAAAATGACCGGTCGAGTCATTATATCGTGGGACCCATCTAATAAAAATAAAGAAAAAAAATGATGACAACAAGTTGCAATAATGAAGTGGCCAGCTGGAAAAAAAGTATGGCAACTTGGAAAGCAAATTGCATATGCAACCATTTTGATTGGCTGAAAGTTTGGCAAGTTTTGTTATAAATACCAGGTTCATTCTTCATTTTATAGTTTGTGAGAAAATAGAGTGGGTAATAGTGTGGTGAGATTTTTAAAATAAAGTGTTTTTTTTAGTCGTAGTAGTCTTTTGACACTACAAAGTTATAATATTATAGTGGTATTATATTACTCCTCTCGGGTATTGTATTTTACCTCGTTAAAAGATTTGGTGTCATTGTTACTATCTTGTGTTATTGTTATTTATTGTGGATATAATTCATGGGCGGGATATTATTTGTAGCCAACAATTCTCAGACTTAATGAACCTTGATATTTTCATCTCTTTGCTAAGAAGCAAATGATTCAAGTAGCACAAAAGTGATACCAATTGTAATCCGAGCAGTTATTACAACTCTTTTTGTCATACTATTATAGGAAAAGAGAAGGTATGGGGTAGGGTAGGTGGGTGGGTGGTGCAGAAATACAAAAAAATAGAAAATTAAAATTATATATTTAAAAAAAAGTAAAATGTTTTTTTGAGAGGGTTTGGGGGGGTAGGGGTAGGGTGGGTGGTGCAGTAAAACAAAAGAACAGAAAATTGAAAATACAAAAAAAAAAAAGTAAAATTGGGGCAACTAAGTAAATTTCTAGATAAGTTGGGTTGAGATCCCTTTGTTTTGGGTGAGTTTTATGGGTTGTATTTGGGCTGCTTAATGGGTCAGAATGGGTTATAAAAACTAAGGGGAAATTACGCTCCTTGTCACTTGGCCCAACAGTCCATCAAAAAATGGCCCACATTTGAAGCCCTTACCTGATATAGCCCAGGTTGTATATAATCTGAAAATGTTTTTCACCAGTTAGCCCACCCTATTTTTTCTGTTCTTCGTTCTTCTTCTTCTTCCTCTTTCACGACTTTGCACCCTAAAGTTCATCTACTATTATATATATTCTTCAATTCTCCTTCCATATTCAAAGTTGATAATCACTATTAAGATGAGAAGAAAAAACTCCACTTAAGAGAATTACTATTTTGGAGTCACCATTAAAGGTCATTCGAAGCTTCAATTTCAAAATTGGATTTTTCGATTTTGTTAGTTGTTTGGATTGGGTGTTGGCCCAATTGATTGGGATTGTCAAGGGGAGTTCAAAACTCAAATTTGAAGTGATTTGGAGCAGATTTGAGGTAGATTTGAGTTGAATTTCAGAAGATACCCAAAGAAGAAGAAGAACCAATGAAACTCCATTAATATGATTCATTTGTATAATAGTGTATAATAGCGTATAAGTAACATATAATAGTGTATAAACATCTCTTATACATTATTTTATACAAGGCTGATACATTTCTTATTCCTCCTCCCCCTCCTCTTCATTTTTATACACTTTTATACAACTATATATATAATATACCTCTTTGTATAAAAGTGTATAATATTGTATAAAAGTGTATAAGCATTTCTGACGAATTTTTTGTACGATTTTCACTTGCAATTTTTGATATTTGGATCCTGTAAATAATGTATCAGCCTTGTATAAGTGAATCTGTTTCTCTTTGCAAAGTATACTTGATGTAGTTGTGCAGAATGCAGATCAGTACTGTGGATTTTCTCAATTGTATTTGATGTAGTTGTCTTGATTCATTTTTGTTGTTTGAGCTGTTTTCTTACTTCTGACCATAATGTGTAATGTCCTTTTATCTTATAGGTTAAAATATTATGCGAGAAACCGCTCTCTGCAATAATTATTGCTATTCTATTCAGGAGTGCTTTGACACTGAATGAGCATATTGCTTCCATATGGATGAGCATCTAGCTTTAAATGCAATGCTATTGGATTAATGCAGATCTCAGTATAAGTTGGACGACCTTATTTGGACAGGGTATCCCTTTTAAGTTTGGATCGTNAAGTAAAATTGGGGCAACTAAGTAAATTTCTAGATAAGTTGGGTTGAGATCCCTTTGTTTTGGGTGAGTTTCATGAGTTGTATTTGGGCTGCTTAATGGGTTAGAATGGGTTATAAAAAATAATGGGTTAACTTGGGTTCAGCCCAAATTGACCCATGAGCTAAAATTTTTGTAGCCCAACCCATTTATCTTTGGGCAGGTTGGACGAATTGGATGGGTTTGGACTCAAATTGCCACACCCCTAGTCATACAACTCTTTTAGACGTAGATAACAACAAAAAAGATTTGCATAATCTTACACAAAACAAAGAAAAACAGGACAAAAAAAAAAGAGCTGCAAAGATCATATTAAAGGGAAAACTGGAGTATAACTCAAAATTTCCTGTTGTTGCATTTCAGCCTCAAGTACGTTTCCATATCTCTATTACAAAACTGCAACTAACATAAACATGCAAATCTGGATGATTAGCCAAAAGTAAAATTGGAAATCAAAGACTACAGAACTTACATAATTTACCAAAACTACATCAGGGAGGACATAATTTTGTATCTTCTTTGTAATACCCATTAACTCTTTTTTCATCTCACTAAAACCAACACAACATAGTTAAGAACTATAGCTAAAATACTGTAGAACACAATTCAAACAAGGCTGCATATTTCAGCACATTGAACCCCATAAAAGAACACTAAAACCAGCAGAAAACAAGTCCAAAACTAAGAAAAAAACTGCAGCAAACAGTCCACAACTCTACAAACATAACTAGTTCAGAACCAAATAAATCACTGCAGATGACAGTTCAGAACTACGCTACATAACCAGCACATAACAAAAATCCAGAACCAAAACACAAACTAGTCCAGAACCAAGAATAGAAACTGCAGATAATAGTCTAGAAGTAAGACACAAAATCAACACAGAAAAATAGTCAAGAACCAAGGTAGAAATTGCAAAATAATTGAAGATCTCAGTTTAAAATAACAAAAGAGTACTGTCATAAGCAGTAATCACATCACCAAGTTAAGAACAATAAGAATGTACTGTAATAAGCAGTAATTATTATACCCTGACCATGTGTGAACCCATTCCTTGGAATATGGTATATGTGGTTCTCTCATCCACTCACTACCATGATTGAAGAGCAAGTCAACTTTAACCATTGTATACCCTACAAACATTTGAGGGGACCATTTATCAAAATAATTTTCAAGTTGCACGTTAAGGGACCCCATTAATAAAAATGAAGCAGAACAAAGAATAAAAAATCTAACTACTCTAGAATAAAGAACTAGAAAAGTATTAGTTACCACACAAATTAAAGAATAAAATAACATGTAAAGGGACAACATAATTAAAAATATGAAAAGGGACCACATTGTCCTACTTAAAAAACAAAAAATGAAAGCTAAAGAATAAAAAATATCATATTCTCTTAATAAAGAACACAAAAAGGGAACACAGAACACACTCATCACTGTTAAATAATTTGTTTACCTCGAAAATACAAGTAACAATTAAATTTGATTTGTGGTTTTAAAGATATGTGATTAAATTCAATAACAATTAAGATTCACGAAATATGAGTTAGAAATGAAAGAAATAAGTGAATCAAACTAATGACCTCGAGCTTAGTGACCTCGAGATGGATTAAGAGCAATAAAGTAAGAATAATAAATGTAATAGACAATTCTGATGAACAGTAAGAGAGAAAAGTAGGATAGTATATTTTTGCCAATGATGACATGAGATCTTACAAATGATTGGGGTCCCCATTAGGGGTAATCATGGTTCGGTTTGGATCGGTTTTTCTCTAAAAAGAAACCAAACCAAGTAAGTCGGTTTTTCAAATATTAGAACCAAACCAAACCAATTAAGTCGGTTTTTTCTCGATTCGGTTTATGTCGGGTTTTGTCGGTTTTTTGGTTTTTTCAGTTATTTGTCGGTTTTTTCTTAAATATAAGATATACACTACCAAACACGTATTCCGACGACCACATTTTCAACGTAACACTATCAAATAAATTTCCCTTTGAGAAATCTATTATTTACCAAGATATATTGATGATAATTGAATCAAATAGTGATGAATAATTTAAGGACTCAATTAAAAATATATTATTTTTAACACGAAATGGATTCCTACACTTAACAAAAGAAAACTACCAATCAAACTAGATTGTAAATGTAAAGAACTATACTAAAAGTGCAAACTATTAATATTTACCATTAAATTTTTGAAACATTGTATAAAAATATACATATATATAGGTGTAATAATAAATTTGAAATAGCTACTCCTATAGTCGGTTTGGTTCGATTTTTTTTTCTGATTAAAACCAAAACCAAACCAAATTTGATCGGTTTTTAAAATTTAAAACCAAAACCAAACCAAACCAAAAAGTATCGGTTTTTTTGGTCGGTTTGGTTCGATTTTTCGGGTTTTTATGAACACCCCTAGTCCCCATTATATAATAGGGGAGCCTTAAATAAGGTATATTTCTATTTACAGTAAGGAATATTCTTGGTACAACTTTCTAACCGTCTAGTACGGAATAGTACAATCCTATTCCAGGATTTGCGCCATTATCTTGGGGACGTGGTAGGAATCTAGCCCATTCTGTTACAAGTCCATAACGGTACTATTTCGGGGTCGAGCATACTCTGCCTCGGTATGCATCGTGCTCTGCCTTCGAACTCGGGTCTGGTCCCTCGAGCTCGAACTGTATCTTCCCTAAACTCGGGCTTTGGACGACCCCTCGAGCCTATAGCTCGAAGGCATGCGATCTCGACCGTAAACAGATAGTCCCCGCGTTTCATAGAGTAGGTCGATAAGAAACGATTTGATCTTCAATGCTCCGATGGCTCGGCCCCAATGCCAATCTCATGATGTCAACGGCTGAAGTGACTAAAAGGTCACTTTCGTGCAGTTCCCAAGATCATTAATTGGAGGCGGCTGATGGTCGGCTATTTGGCTTCCCCAGTACGCTTGAGTAACTTTTATAAATAGGCCAACTTCACCATTTCACAAACTTTACTTCTCTAATCGTTTTCAAAATTCCATTAGCTCCTTCAACTTCTCTGAGTTCATCCTTCTCTTGAGTTTGTCTTTACTTCATCATCAACCCTTTCTCTTTTAATTTCGACACCATAATGGCTAAAACATCTAGATCCGTTGCTCAAAAAGAAAAAGCCTCTTCATCATCGCGACCGACCAAAAGTAAAACGGTAGTGCCACCTCGTATCGAGGAGTGTATTCCCCGCCGTGTGAAACAACCTCTGATTTCAAAATCGAGAAACCTGTATCGACACCAGGCCGATGTGAGCCCATGTCTCGATACATTTGTTTGATAACCAAAGATGAGCTCTAGCAGGTGAAAAAGGACTGCAACTGAGAGAACAAAGATGTGGTGATCCCTTCCCCTAAAGAGGACATCACTACTCTCAAAGCAGGGTACTTAAGCGTGTACACCTACCGGTTCACATTGGGTTGTGCCGATCCAACTCTGGGTCCCATTGACCTAGTTATTCTTGATTTTTGCCAACAATACCAAGTGATGCTTGGCCAAATATATCCTTCATTCTGGCGTATCATCTATCTGATCAGATTCTTCTCGAAACAGGTCGAGGGAATGCCTTTTACCCTCGATCATCTGATCATGCTATACAGTCCTCGTCTCTATCGAGGTGGCCTAATAAAGTTGCAGCGCGATCCATAAAATCTCTTTTCTCCAGCATCGATGAAGACAAAGATCGAGGGTGGATAAGCCGGTTTGTCCGAGTCAGGACTTCCGATCTGGTACCTGTTGAGAGGATGCCATTCCCCGAAGAATAGAATATGAAACATAATTACATATTTGTTGATGATGACTTTATGCCCTATTTTTTCTTTTCTTTCTTAACTTCATCTTTTCCCTCGGTCTAACCCCTTTCCGATGGTGTAGCTACTACTTGGCTTCCTAGTGCGGTCCCGGACCTCGAAGGTTGGGCTCGAAAACTGGCTTCCACTTCCTCGTATGCGGAGCGTTGCTGATGAGACTTGGCCAAGGGTCGATGGGAGGCTAAAAATCACGGTGAGTTCTCTTTTTTGTTTACTTGTGTTTCTTAGTGGAATACTTACTTTGTTTTTATGCAGGCTCGGAGACGCCGTTGCTATGCGGCTGCCCCCGGTTGGTGAAGAAGAGATCCCAAAGCCTTCCAAAGTAAAAGGGGGTTGCCTGCAAATCCCCTGAAGCCCAAGAAAAGCGCGGCTCGAAAGCGTAAGGCTGACACAGTGGCCTTATCTCCAGAAACGGCCCAATGCCTTCGGGATTAGGATGAAGAAGAAGATGAAAATTTCATGTTGGTAGCTCATAAAAAAGGAAGCACTGGTGCTTCGATGTCTATCGAACCGGTGGTGGCAGATGCAGTTCATTTTAGAACCGAAGAGATCTGCGAGGGGAGTTCAAGCAAAGTCCCCGAGCCATCGGGCAGCAAAAGAGCACCTCGTCTTAGAGGACATTTGGAGGGTGAGACCGAGGGGCTCAATCCCGAGGTCTTTCAAAGAGAAGAGAATGCCCCAAGAGGATCACCTGGGGTAATCAACTTGGATGAGTCGCCGCCTGGTCCTGAGTTCTCCGAGGGGCATTTTCGAGATGCTCGGAACATGAGAACTCTTGACGTGGGGACGATCCATGAAGGGCACGATATCTTTCGGGAGTGCCTTGCAGGGATCGAAGATGGTCCTGATCCAGATGCTTCTTTTATCTTTGACGAGGCCCTCGGCTTTTCAAACAAGTAAGTCTCTGTCCTTTAAAACTATGCCTGCACTTTATCCTAGTCGTTCTTAGTCTACCTTTTTCTCTTTTTGTGAAGGCTGTTGCACTCCATAAAGAAGCATTCTCCAAGTCTCGAACTGTGCTCGATGATGTGAGGTCGAGCTTAAGACAATTTTGGAAGAGAGGGACGGTCTTAAAACCCTCTATGTCAAGAAAGAGAAGGAGATCAGTGACCTTCGGGTTGAACTGGAGAAGGCTCATCAATAGCGGACCGAGCTTGTCGAAAAGGTAATGTACCCTTCGAAGTTTTGTTATGCGTTTGCCCGATGGGTCGGCAAACGCTTGAACTTTGCAGGTTTAGCAAAAGGGGGGCTAGTGCAGCAGCTCCGTGAGGAGCTCAAGATGAAGGAGGCCGAGACCCTGGGGTGAAGGCAAGGCATGGACAATCTTGCCTCTGAGAAAGAGACTTTTCGGGAGCAGTTGGCTTCACTTGAATGCCAGCTTCACAGTGTAAAAGAGGAGAGCCTGGCTCGAGGCCGTATAATCGAGGAGCTAAAAGCTAAATCCGCTATTGAGCTGGCCAAGGCCAAATCTGACGTTGAGGCAATTATATCTTCGTACCGAGCTGACGTTGAAGCAGCTAACGCCCGGGCAAAGGAGATCTCTGCTGCGGCCGAAGTTAAGTTATCATGTGCACTTGACCACGCCAGGCTACAGTCCCAGAGGAAAACCCTCGAGGAGGTGCATGCTCGTGGCTTCGATCTCTCAGCCAATATTGAAAGGGCGAAGACTTTGGAAGAAGAGGCTGCCGTTTTGCTTTCCAATGAGGATGACTCAGCTAGTGGCTCCGAGAGCAAAGGAGATGAAGATGAAGTCCCCGAGGAAGAGGCTCCCAAAGATGCAGCTGCCGAAGATGTGGCCCCGGAGTAGTTTTAGGTTTCTTTATTTTGCCTTAGTATTTTTGTGTATGGACCCCTCGTGGTTATTTGTAAATATCTTTTGGAAATACAAAGGGACTCTTTTTTTCAACCTTGGCTTGTGTTGAATCTCATTTTATCCTTATTTATGGAAAATTCAATTGTACAACCCAAATGATTAGTCCGAGTATTGGTTTAGACTCAGAACATAATGAACCCTTAGGTTTTTTATTGATCAACATAATGTCTCTTAAGGTCTTAGGTAATTCTCGAGCTAAGCTCAAATCAACTGGATGCCAGCTCGGAACAACGGGACTCTTGGGTCCGAGTTGAGTGAGAACGAGGTCTCATACTCTACATGTTTTGGTCCATAAGCTCTTTTAAGTTGGCCCTTAGGCTCTTATATATCAACCCTTAGGCTCTTTAAGTTGGCCCTTAGGCTCTTATATATCTGCCGTTAGGCTCTTTAAGTTGGGTCGATTCGGCCTCTAAAGTGGCTATATAATTTTCCCTCTTTTCGGCTAAAAGACTTAGTGAAAATTTAATTATGCCTTGGCATGTGTTTTTCGTACCCATTGGGTTTTGCAAAGGTTTGACGAATCAGAACCTTATTTATAACTTGTTTATCTAATGGCGGTCGAATACCTTTTGAGGTATTTTAGAAGGCTGATGTTATCGAATCCTTTAAATTATTCGAGGGCTGAATTTATCGAAGCCCTTTGTATTTTGCTTTTGCCGAGGGTAGCCTGATTTAACCGGTTTTTTCGAAGTGTTTGAAGTCCTTTAATTTATGGCGGAAGTCGAACGTCTCCGAGCCGCATTATTTTGGCCGTAGCCTTTTTTTATGACCGTAGTCTTTAATATGGCCGCAACCTTCGGGTATGTCACTTGGACTTGTTTCCCGATAACCTTTCGAACTTGTTCGAAAAGTTAGTCCCCGAGTATATTGGCCTTGGCCTTTGTTTCGGGGGGATTCCTCTTTGAGGTCTTATGAGTCCGAGTTTTCGATGACTCGAATGTGCTGACTGTCGATGATAGTCCCCGAGTGTCTCGGGGTTGCATTCGTGCTTTGGCTCTTGAACCGTTTCCCGGAGGATTATAAGTGTAGAGCTCGTATAATAGTAGACTTCTTTGAGACACAAAGTGTTTTTGATATAAACAGAATGTTTCTTCAAATAATTGATACATGCGTACATATTTTGCCGTCGAGGCTCGACTATTCTTTATGGGCACGATTCATCTGACCGTTTGGCCCATTACAGTGTTCCTAACGAGGCCCTCTTAGGCGTGAAGTATTTTCCTCGAAAATATGATCTCCGAGGATGATGCCCCCCAGTATTCGAGGTTGATTGAAAAGAGGCCTTGGATATTGTTGAGCTTTCCTTAGGTAGCACATAGTTGTTGCCTCGTTAAAAACCTTGCCAGTAAAACCTATTTGGGACAAAATCCGGTCTAAGGGAAAAAGAGTGCAACGCATGCTTTAAAACCTAAGGCCTTCGTGTAAAAAGGGTGTCTCCGATAGCTTCGATCGAAAATCTGCAATGAGTTAGTTTTCAACTCAAATGGACAAAAGGATAAAGTCATACCTTAGTAGTAGTATCGTTTAAGTAATGATGCATTCCAATTATTTGGCAGTTGTTCACCTTCCATCGTGCTAAGTTTGTAAGATCCTTTACCGACAACTCTGAGGACTCGGTACGGTCCCTCCCAATTCGGGCCCAGTTTCCCTTCATTCGGATCTCGAGGGTTGAGGGTGACTTTCCGTTGGACTAAGTCCCCGATTCTAAAATGACGAAGATTGGTCCTTCTATTGTAGTACCTTTCGATCCTTTGCTTCTGCGCAGCCATCCGAACAAGTGCTGCTTCTCATTTTTCATCTAATAGGCTAGTATTCATAGCCTCGTGATTTGACTCCTCCGATGCATGTCGAAACCTGGGACTGGGTTCTCCGACCTCAATAGGGATAAGGGCTCGGCGCCATATACTAAAGAAAATGAGGTAGCCCCCGTGCTAGACTTTGATGTTGTTCGATATGCCCAAAGGACCTCGGGTAGAACTTCTCTCCATTTCCCCTTTGCATCGTCTAACCTTTTCTTCAGGTTTTGAATGATAGTTTTGTTTGTCGACTCGGCCTGCCCATTTCCAGTTGGATGGTATGGTGTCAATAAGATCCTTTTTATTTTATGGGCTTCAAGGAATTCCGTCACCTTGCTGCCGATGAATTGTTTTCCATTATCACATACAATCGCGGCAGGTATTCAGAACCGACGTATGATGTGGTCCCAGATGAAATCAATAACTTCTTTTTCTTGGACCTTTTCGAAGGCCTGTGCTTCCACCCATTTAGAAAAATAATCAGTCATAAACAAAATAAACTTAGCTTTACCTGGGGCCGTTGGTAGGGGCCTGACTATGTCCATCCCTCATTTCATGAAAGGCCACAGGTATAAAACTGAATGGAGTTGTTCTCCGGGATGATGGATCATCGGTGCAAATCATTGACACTTATCACATTTTTTGACAAATTCCTTAGAATCTTTTTCCATGTTATCCTAGTAATACCCTGCTCTGATAATTTTGCGAATCAAAGACTCGGCGCCGGAGTGATTCCCACAAGTCCCTTCGTGGATTTCTCGTAGAACATAATCGGTGTCACCTGGCCCCAAACACACCGCCAATGGCCCATCGAATCTTCTCCGGTACAATGTTCCATCTTCATCTAATGCGAACCTAGCAGCCTTGGTTCGTAGGGCCCTCAATTCTTTGTGGTCCGAGGGGAGTTTTCCATTTTTCAAATAGTCGATATACTTGTTCCTCCAGTCCCACGTCAAACTTGTTGGATTTATTTTGGCATGACCCTCTTCTACCACGGACCTCGATAACTGGATGATAGTTCCCGGGACGTTATCATCTTCTTCGACCGAGGATCCCAGATTAGCAAGTATATCAGCCTCGCTATTTTGTTCTCGAGGCACATGCTCCAAAGTCCACTCCTTGAAGTGGTGCAAAGTTACATGTAGCTTATCCAAGTATCGTTGCATCCTATCCTCTCAAACTTCGAAACTTTTGTTTACTTGGTTCACCACCAACAGAGAATCGCGCTTGGCTTCGATGATTTCTGCTCCCAAGCTCTTAGCTAGCTCGAGACCTGCAATCATGGCCTCATACTCGGCCTCATTTTTAGTCAATCTAGAAGTTTTGATAGATTGTCTAATGGTATCGCCCGTGGGTGGCTTCAAGACAATGCCAAGCCCGGACCCTTTCACATTCGAGGTACCATCCTTAAAAGGGTCCATACCCCCGATGATGTACCCGAACTTACCAGGAGTTCTTTCTCCACTTCGAGTACGAGGGTCAGCGTAAAATCAGCCATGAAGTTAGCTAAGATTTGAGACTTGATGGTGGTACGGGGTTGATATTCGATATCATACCCGCTAAGTTCGACGACCCATTTGGCTAGCCGGCCCGATAGCTCGGGCTTATGAAGAACACTTCGATGGAAGTAAGTGGTCAACACACATATGGGATGACATTGAAAATATGGCTTTAGCTTTCTAGATGCGCTTATCAATGCAAGTGCTAATTTTTCTAAGTGAGGGTATCTGGTTTCAGCATCTCCTAGAGTTCGGCTTACATAATAGACAGGGAATTGCGTACCTTGCTCTTCTCGAACTAGTACCCCACTTACCGCTATCTCTGATACTGCCAAATATAGGTCAAGTTTTTCATCTACCTTTGGAGTGTGAAGCAAAGGCGGGCTTGATAAGTATCATTCTTCCAAGGCTTGTTGGCATTCCGGGGTCCATGCGAAATCCTTTTTCCTTTTTAGCAAGGGAAAGAAACGGTGACTTCGATCTGACGACCTCGAAATGAATCAACCCAAAGCAGCTATTCGCCCTATTAGCCTTTGCATGGCCTTCACGCTATCCACGATTATGATATCCTCGATGGCCTTGATCTTATTGGGGTTAATCTCGATACCCCGATTCGACACCATGAAGCCGAGGAACTTACCCGAGCCGACTCCGAAGACACATTAAGCTTCATGTTGTACTTCCTCAAGATTTCGAATGTTTCCTGCAAATGAGCTAAATGGTCCTCTGCGCGCAGGGACTTAGCCAACCTGCCAGCAATATAAACTTCTATTGTTGTACCTATTTGTTCTTTGAACATTTTGTTAACTAGGCATCGATATGTAGCTCCTATATTTTTTAGCCCGAAGGGTATTACATTGTGACAATAAGTTCCAAACTTAGTAATGAATGAAGTCTTTTCCTTGTCCTCCGATTTCATCCGAATCAGATTGTACCTGGAGTAGGCATCGAGAAAAGTTAGGATCTCGTGGCCGGCCGTAGCATCGATCATACGATCGATGTTGGGTAGTGGGAAAGAATCTTTCGGGCATTCTTCGTTCAAGTCCTTATAGTCTACACACATTCTAAGTTTGTTTCCTTTTTTAGGAACTATAACTACATTGGCTAACCACTCGGGGTATTTTACCTCCCGAATAGACCCTATTTTAAGAAGTTTGGTTACCTCGTCCTTTATGAACGCATGTTTCACCTCGGACTGGGGCCTCCTTTTTTGCTTCACCAGTTTGAACCTGGGGGCGATGCTTAGCCGATGTGTGGTGATTTCTGGTGGAATCCCTGTCATATCTAGATGGGACCAAGCAAAGCAATCCATTTTATCGATAAGAAATTGAATGAATTTTTTCCTGAGTTCGGAGGTTAATCCCATTCCCAGGTATACCTTTCTCTCAGACATGTATTCGATCAGTATGACCTGCTCCAGCTTCTCGATAGTTGACTTGGTTGCATCGGACTCTTCGGGAACGACCAAGGTTCGACGAGTAAGGAAATCCTCTTCTTCATCCTCGATTACCTGTTGCTCCAATTCCGTCGAGGCTGGGGACAGTGATTGCTATTTAGCTGCCTGCTTACCTTTGGTGTCCAATTTCTCCGAGGTCGAAGGCTCTGGTATAGGCACCACCTCCTCAACTGCAAAACATCTCCTTTGCAGCATGTTGCTCCTTGTAAATCGTTTTCACTCCATCCTTCATTGGGAACTTGATCATCTGATGAAGAGTTGAAGGTACTACCCTCATGTTGTGTATCCAGTCTCCCGAGGAGCGCATTATACCTCATGTCACCTTTGATGATATGGAATTTAGTATCTTGTATGGTCCCGGCTACTGGCAAGATAATTTCTCCCTTTGTTGTTTTGCTTGCCATGTTGAAGCCATTTAGGACCCGGGACGCAGGTACAATCTGATCCTGTAGGCCGAGCTGCTCTACGACCCTCGATCTGATTATGTTTGCTGAGCTACTTGGATCCACGAGAACACGTTTAACTTGAATTTTACTTAAAAGGATAGAGATTACCAGGGCATCGTTGTGTGGCTGAGATATGCCCTCTGCTTCCTCGTCGGGCACGGGAGTTATAAGTTTCCACCTTTTTGTCACTGTCTTCAATCCTCTTCTCTCCGGACTCGATCCTCTTGGTAAGCTCTTCGAGCATCCTCATAATGGTGGGGTCGGTCCCGAGTCGTTTCCATTTGACCTCTCTGGCACTGGCTCAGCATGTCAAGTGTTTTCATGTTCAGCTACACTCGTTGTCTTATTTTGACTTTGAAGTTGAGCAATGGCGATCTGTTGAGCTTGCAGCATCTCGAATATCACTTGGAGGCTGATTCCCCCCTTCACCCACTCCTTGTGTTCCTTGGCCACCAGGTCGGGCTTCCCTGCGTACACTCCCCCCAGGGTCTGTGCCTAAATCCACGTTTAGAGTAATGTGTTAACTAACATCAACTGGTTCCATATTTGGCACTTCCACATGGTTTATTGGCGGTACACCGACCCATATATTGTTGTTTTCTCCAAGACCTTCGTTGTCATGAACAGGTGCATTTTAAGAGCTAGACATATTTTAGCCTGAGAATCAAAAATTCTTGACAAGAAAAAGTGTTAAAATAACGTGTGTGACGAGAATCAGTAAAGAAATAATCACTATTATATTTAGTCCCACGGTTGGCGCCAAACTGTTTACCTCGAAAATACGAGTAACAATAAAATTTGATTTGTGGTTTTAATGATATGTGATTAAATTCAATACCAATTAAGATTCACGAAATATGAGTTAGAAATGAAAGAAATAAGTGAATCAAACCAATGTTACTCAGCAGTGGTGACCTCGAGCTTAGTGGCCTCGAGATGGATTAAGAGCAATAAAGTAAGAACAATAAATGTAAAAGACAACTCTGATGAGCATTAAGAGAGAAAAGTAGGATAATATATTCTTGCCAATGATGACATGAGATCTTACAAATGATTGGGGTCCCCTTTATATAACAGGGGAGCCCTGAATAAGGTATATTTCTATTTACAGTAAGGAATATTCTTGGTACAGCTGTCTAACCGTCTAGTACGGAATAGTACAATTCTATTCCGGGATTTGCGCCATGATCTTGGGGACATGGCAGGAATCTAGCCCATTCTGTTACAAGTCCATAACGGCACTATTTCGGGGTCGAGCATACTCGGCCTCGGTGTATGCATCATGCTCTGCCTTCGAACTCGGGTCTGGTCCCTCGAGCTCGAACTCAATCTTCCCTGAACTCGGGCTTTGGACGACCTATCGAGCCTATAGATCGAAGGCATACGATCTCGACCGTATACATAATTAAAAATGATAAGGGGCCACACTTTTATCCATGAAAAAATAGAGAATGGAAGCTGAAGAATAAATACGTTATGCCTTATTAAATTAAGCCACACATCTCTGAAGTTCATCAAACCCCAAACCATAAACTAAACAAAGTACCTCTCAGGCCTCAGCCATAATACAAAAATCCCATAGAGGTAATCGGAATCATTAATAAATATAGAACCCAAAAGAGCAGTAGCTAAAAAAAAACCTATATCTTAAACCCATAATTATTTTAGGACCACCACTTAAAAGTACACATGCAAACCAAATTCAGTACTAAACCTACACAAAAACAATCTAAATGTATACATACACATATATATTGTCGATTTGAACCAACACCCAAAACCCTAGACTAAAAAAAGTTTCTGAAATTCATAGGTGACTTAGTTGTAAACCCTAAAAGAAACCTTAAATAATTTTAAAATCAAATTTACCTTCTAAATAAACTTAAAACAAAGATTTAATCAAGTAAGAGTTTTACCTTGGTTGTATAGCTCAGAGGACATAGTGGTGCGTTCTTTTGACTTTTAATGAGTGATAGTGAGAATTGAGGGCTTAATTCGTTGTAGGTTGTATTTTTATGTGGGGGTGAAATTTGGGTTAGGTGGTGGGTTTCTTTTAAACGGATCGGATAAAAAAAGAAATGGATCGTTTTAATATGATGTTGGCACGTGACACTCCATCCAAAATAAGGGTATTTTTTCTAAAGTATGACGGCAGGGACATAGATAATCCAATAGTATAATGAGAGATATTCTTACACCATTTTCGAAAGTACAAGGTATTTGGCCCTTTGCCGTAGTCATAATTATACAATATCTAGCTGGCATTTAAATACAGTACTTTTTAATATTACCATTTTTATTAGTAGTTTAATTTATTGGGAATAAACCCTCCATAAATAATATTCACGGTAATAAAAGTTGAATAATAACATAGCACCGAGATATGACAATCAACAAAAATAAAAGAGTGACAACGACACCAAGATTTTTACATAGAAAACCCTTTCAAGTAAGGGAAAAATCACGAGTGATATCACGTACTATAATAAATAATTTTATATTTTATAGGCCCACGTAAAATACTCTAAAGACCACTATAACACTCAAAAGATATATCAGTAAAGTGCTAATTTTCCTCCACAAGTTGCATAGGTTGCCTCCAAACAACAAATTCTCAGCCATGTATTTTCCACATGCCTATTAATTTCGGTCTTGAATGGATGGACCCCATGATAATTAACTCCTCCTACAATAAATTTAATTTTGTTATCGTCAATACTACATGTAGTATTTGTAAGGCTGAAGTTTCGGTTGCCTTAGTGCAGTTTTCTATTTTCAAAAGTTTGGCCATGGCACTGATAATAAGATCAGTTCTTCATCTCCTATTTATTTCCTTGATCAGTTTCGTGGTTCTTCAGCAGAAAAGTGATGCTGATCAAGAAGTACTAATGCTTCAAAAACCACGATTGATTAATTGCAAATTTGATAAAATATATCAGTTAGGTGACTCACTTGCCGATACAGGCAACTGTATCAGAGAGAGGATTTGTGGAGCTCATACTCTATGTGCAAGATTTCCTTATGGAATGAATTTTTTTCAGAATGCAACCGGACGTTGTTCCAATGGCATGCTCATGATTGATTTCATAGGTTTGATACTTTATCTCTGTTACTCTTGACGTGTTTTCCAGATTTAACTACATATAAAAAGTTTTACACCATCATAGAATTTTAAGTTGTGATAGTAGATTATCTGTCATTTTTACTAGGTTACTTACTACTCCATATTAGTCCGTTTCAATTTAGATGACATAATTTCTTTATTAGTCCGTTCCAAAAAAATAACACATTTCTATATTTATAAATAATTTAACTTCAAAATTTTCATTCTAAACTCTTAATGAGAAGTTTTTATACCTAGGCAAATATCATGGTCTCACTAAGCTTTTGCCCCTTAAACTTTTAGTACCACATATTTCAAATGACTTTTTTTTTCTTGAACTTGTGCCAATTAAGTCAAGCTACATCATCTAAATTGAAATGAGAGAGTAATAACTTATCATAGAAATATATTATAATTATAAATGATCTGATTATGTAAATATTCTTTTTACAATATTAGTGCATAGAACTAGTTAACCAAACAATCTACCCGTTCATTCAAATATTTTACCAACGTGGTGCATTCAATTTATCCTCTCAATAGGTGTGAGATTGATCTTGTGCTATGTTATAATATAAGTTCTTTACACCAATATTTCACTATAACAATAAAAAAAATTAAAACATAAAAGAGACTGTTATAAACAGGTTTGTTTGTACTTACTAGTCTACGTAATCACATTTTGACAACGAAATCCTGCTATCAAATTCATAGGATGAAGTAATAAGAAAATCATTTGAAGGCCATACTACGATATTTAATACTAAAGAAAATTGGCAACTCAGTATTAATTTACCAGTCTATTAAGTGTTGACTTTCTATCAAATTCATAGGATGAAGTAATATATGCTTTCTTTTCTTTTTTAACACAGCGCTGGAGTCTGGTCTTCCTCTCCTAAATCCCATCAAGGATCAAAATGCAGATTTTAGACATGGTGCAGATTTTGCAGTAGCAGGAGCTACTGCTTTATCAGTTGAAATTCTGGAAAATATGAAGATGGTTAATCCATCAACCAATAGTTCATTAAGTGTGCAACTTGATTGGATGTCTTCTCATTTCGAAAACACCTTCTATACTGGTAATTAATTAATTAATTTGCTAAATACTTCCTAGTAACTAGGAAATATGTAATTAATAATCTAATTTAACGGAAGTTGAATTGATGAATATTTTTGCTTGCTAGATTTCCGAGACAAATTGAACAAGTCTCTTTTCCTAGTTGGAGGAATAGGAGGAAATGAATTCAACTTTGCCTTATCGCAAGGTAAAACGTTGGAAGAGTCGCGAACGATAGTGCCAGAAGTTGTTGAGGCCATCATTCATGGCGTTAGGGTGAGTTTTTTATTTTATACAGTATTTATTTTTTATTTTTTATACGCCCAGGCCCAGCCAACTAGTGATTTAATTGCTTAATTATATACCCATCATCTCTCCTGTATTTTATCGATGTGAGATTTGCCTAAGGTGTCACCTTATATACCTATTACCTAATGATCTGTTTACCTCTTTCAGAGGGTCATTAGTTTGGGGGCTACTCGAATTGTAGTTCCTGGCAATTTTCCAGGTGGTTGTTTTCCAATTATCCTAACCAGATTCATTACGGATAACTCAAGTGCTTACGATGAGCACCGTTGCTTGAAAGATTTCAATAATTTAATAATCTTCTTCAATGATCATTTGCGGCAAGCCATTCTAGACCTAAAGAAAGAGTACCCAACCATTACACTCATTTATGGTGACTACTACAATGCCTATCTCTGGCTTTTACAAAATGCCATCAGTCTTGGTAAGTGATGCTAAAAATACGTACTCCTCATTCTTATGTGTTTATAAAAAAGTATATGCATTTATAAATTTTCTTTTCAGGATTTGACAAAAACTCTCTACAGAAAGCTTGTTGTGGAATAGGAGGAGATTACAACTATGACTTACATAATCAATGTGGAGCTATAGGAGTTCCAGTGTGCATTGACCCGAGTACTTACATCAGTTGGGATGGAGCTCATTTAACACAAGAAGCATACAGTTGGTTGGCAAGATGGCTAATTGATAATAATATCTTACCCCAATTGAACTGTCAAGCATAAGTGTATGAATCGGAAAGCATATTTCTTTTCTATTATATAGAAAAGGAAAGATGGTCAACCAAGGGCATATATGTCATTTCGAAAAAAATTATTGTATTATTTGCATTTCTTAAATGCATATTGTGTCATCCTTGATATACGTGGAACCCACATTCCCTTGACCACATCACTCCTTTAAAAGTTTAAATGTAATGTAGATTAGACTACTTTTGCATAGAGTTACTCCATGCAAATACTCATTTTGAATATTTTTTCTCATTTGATAAAATAATTAATTTTTTTTTTAGTCAACTAAAAATTTTCACAGAAAAAGTAAATTTATTTTTAAATAATAAAGCAACATTTACAAGATTTTCATATTTACCCATACTATTTTAACACAATTTAAAAAATAAATTTAAAAGGTTTTCATGTATTCACACTATTTGAAGGAGATTTCAAACCTAAAAGTTTTACATACAAAAGTAATTTTAAAAATTATAGTTTGTTAAACCTTAAAAGTTAATTTAAGTGATGATATTTGTTCATCTGTTCTAGGAGGTTATCTCTTATGTACTTAATTGATGTGAACGTTTGATTTATATGGTTTGAACTCCATTCTTCCATGATAAATTTTCAACAATCTATAAATTGTCTTAAAATATTTTATATTATTTCATTATAAAAATTACATATGATAAATCTATAGAAAAAATAAAAACGTTTCTCTTATATCCTTAATTAAGAATATAAAAATCTCTATAATTTATATAGACTTCTATCAGATATTTATTATCTTATCACCAGTAACATCATTTTAATCGAGTTATAATAAAATATAATTTGAACTACTATATTGAATTACTACAATTTATATCATGTTAATATTTATTTAGTGTAGTTGGTTCTCTTTGTTTGAAGTAGTAAATTACCTCTTTAGGGATGCAAGTCCCCTTGGAAGTTCTCTTTGTTGATTATACTAAAAATTTCTCTTGATTTTGTTGTATACAAGACATAAAGTAAAATCATAAATTTTTTTTTTTTTAACTTTTCTCGTATTGTAAAGAATGATGTTGTTCGTTTTAACTTTCATCAGGTAGTTGATTGTTCCCACTATTGAAACACTTGCAAGACCAAATTGGATGTATTCAAAATTAGTTTACAAATAGATCGGTAAATTTTTTATTGTAGAAAAATTATTAATATAAATTACACTTGTACCTTTAATGTATTATCTTGTTAAAAATTCAAATATAGTGGGGAAATAATACCATTCAATCAATTTTATAATTTGAAGTTTATATTTGACATTGATGTTAAAATGAATATTATAGCACATAGTCTTTTTATGTTAACTAGTATTAGTACCCGCGCGATGCACGGACATAAGCAACGTCAAATCATGGTTTGAATTATTTGAACTATATGCAAATAACCTTAAAAGTAAACCTACTATATAGAAATTATAAATAATTATTAGATATTAATTAAGAAGCAAGACATGAAATTAAAGAATATTAAACATATAACGTTGTGATTTATCTTGTTTGAGCACAATAAATCATATTATTTTAGCAAAATTCTTANAGGGACCGGTCCAGTATAATATACGGGAGTTCTGGTGCATTTGAGTACGAACTCCAGCATATTATGCTGGACCGGTATACTTTGCTAACTCCTGTAAAATTTGCGGGAGACTGGAGCACCAGTGCTCCAAACTCCAGTATATTATACTGGACAATTATACTTGCTGGAACTCCCGTAAAATTTGCGGGAGTTCCAGCATAATTATGCTTGAACTCCCGTAAAATTTGCGGGAGTTCCAGCATAGTTATGCTGGAACTCCCGTAAAATTTACGGGAGTTCAAGCATACTTATGTTGGAACTCCCGTAAAATTTGCGGGCGTATTTTTTCGGATTTTGAACAGTGTTTTCGCTCAGATTTAAAGTGGCTAAATTTCGATGACTTTTGAAACTTGGTTATTTTTCAACGACCAGTGATAAATCTGACTATTTTTAAATTTCTTCCTAATTTAAAGATTACAATGTTGGGCCCGCATACGGGCCTTTCCTCTTCTGGTATTCAAAATAAACGCTCTTTCTGTCGACACAGCACAGTGCCGATTTAAGCCATATTACCACGTGCCGATTGATGACATTATTGAAGCCTTATTGAAATGGCAAGTGCATTAAATCAACTTTGCTTTCCTGAATGCTATTCATTTTTATTCTCTACTTATCTCAATATGAACAAATCAAATAGCAACTACTTTCTCTTTTTATGTTTTGATTGTTTTTGTGTTTCAAAATATTAAGGGGTTCATGTCCAAAGTTCAGACGTGACTAGAAATCAAAGTTCAGTGTTGTTTTATTTCTTTTTTCTTTTTCTTGATATAACCTTTTTCCCTTGATCTATTTTGCCTTACAAATCAATTAATAACTCAATCTGAAGCGATTATTTTGGGGTTAATTTTATCAATGATCACTTAACTTTTATTTTATTTCACTAATTAGTACAAATATCTAACAAAATTATGTGGGAACAGTATAGTGTATTCTCGAGTTTCCACATGGGGTAGTGTGCAAAGTTATGCCATGTGGAGTCAATCGTATAAATAAATTAAAAGGCCATACATAGTTTCTCTGTTAAACCCGAGAATAGATGAAGAATATTGTGATGCCGACGATATTTTAAACTTTCAATGATTAGATTATACATATAGTAAATATCAATAGGAAATCTTTTCATATTCAAGAAAAGAAAATCAGAAATTTTTTATAGGAGTAAGAAAAAAGGGATAGCTTTCTTGAACGTGTACTATACTTAATACTATGCAAAATGTTAGAGTATCATGCAACTGTCATTTAGGTAAGTCGATTATTATTATTATTATTATTATTATTATTATTATTATTATTATTATTATTATTATTATTATATACTGTATTATTAAGTTAATATTATTATTAAAATATTTAGAGCTTTCTGCAGGGAAAAATTATACTAATAAACCTGTTAATCGAGACTGCATGTGTAGTAATAATACTAGATTAGGAGACCTACAGTCTCTCCATTACGGAGGGGATCCGTAACAACCACGATTTGTCTCATCGGTCATCGACAATTCTCACGAAGCGGATGAATTCCCCTTCTCCATTCATTTCTAAGATGCAGAGAATCAACCCTAGCCGCCGCTATTATAAATAAGTGAGTCTCCCAACACCATAGTACAGTCAAAACCTCTCTATAACAACCTCATTTGTTCTGAATATTTTTGGATGTTATAGCAAAGTGCTGTTATATAGAACATATATTATAAAATAACATGAAAATTGATTTCGAAAATACTTCGCTTTTATAGTGAAGTGTTGTTATATAGGGATGCTGTTATAGAGATGTTGACTGTAGTGTTTATATAAACTGCACTACTTTACACAAGAAGCATAAAGTTGGTTGGCAAGATGGCTAATTGATGATATGTTACCACAATTCATGAACTGCCATGTTTAAGTTTAACTCTTAATTTCTTGGCAAAGTGCACATAATTAGTAAGGAACTAATCAATTTGAACATTCCAAAGAGAGTTATTCGATTAACTGATAGATTTACCTTCAACGTTTTTATATATTTTTGTAACGATCCGACCGGTCGTTTTGCTTTCTAAAATTATGTTCTCTTAAATAAGACTTCCCGTACTTGCTTTTACTGATTTATGACTTACGAGGATGGTCAGTTCGTGATTTGGAAGAGTTTGGGTTGAACTCGGAACACTTGGTTCCTTAAGGTTAGCTTAAAAGGCCAAGTTTGACTTCGGTCAACATTTTGAGTAAACGACCTTGGAATCAGGATTTGACGGTTCCAATAAGTTCGTATGGTGATTTCAGACTTGGCCGTATGTTCAAATCGGGTTTTAGATGATCCGAGAGAGTTTTGGCGCCTAATAGTGAAAGTTGTTTCTTAAAGGTTTGAAAGTTCTTTAAATTTGGTTTGGAGCGGGTTTTGGTGATATCGAGGTCCAAATAGAATTCCAAGATCGGGAATAGTTCCGTAATATCATTTAAGACTTACATTTGATGTCATTCCGAGTAATATAAGTACATTTCGGCGCATTGGAAGTAAATTGAAGAACTTGAAGTTCTTAAGTTTGAATCAATTGGTTTTAGGGTGTGATTCTTAGTTTTAATGTTGTTTCGGGCGTTCCGAGAGTTTGAGAAAGTCCGTTTTATGATTTCGAACTTTTTGGTATGTTCGGGCAGGGCCCCGATGGCCCCGAGCGTCAATCGGATGAGGCCCGGACCAAGTTGAATGTTTGGAGCAAGAGCCAAAGCTCCAGCTGCTGTCTTAACCGCACCTGCGGTTGGTCAGCCGCAGGTGCGAGCTCGCAGGTGTGGGCAACGCCTTTCAGATGCCTCCCAAGGAGAGGAACCCAGGTTCCGCAGATGCGGATCCTTTTCCGTAGAAGCGGGACCGCAGGAGCGGGATCCACTCCGCAGAAGTGACCCCAGCCAGCCCAGCCAATTCCGTAGAAGCGGACACCTGGTCCACAGAAGCGGATCCGCAGGGCGGCCTACGCACCACATGTAACGACCCGTCCGTTCGTTTCGTGAGTTATAGCCGCCATTTCCCCCATTTCTGCTTCCTTTTGTGTCCCTCAACTGTAATTTATCGTATCGTATTGGTTGGTTCGGGTCCGTAGTAGTTTTGGAGTAAATTGAGACACTTAGTCTCTTTTGTGAAGGCTTAAGTTGGGAAAGTTGACCGGATATTGACTTATGTGTAAATGACCTCGTATTTGAATTTTAATGGTTCCGTTAGCTCCGTTAGGTGATTTTGGACTTAGGAGCACGTCCGGAATGTGATTTGGAGGTCTGTGGTAGAATTAGGCATGAATTATTGAAAATTGGAAATTTGGCGATTTTGGTTGGCAGTGGATAATTTGATATCGAGGTCGGAATGGAATTCCGGAAGTTGGAGTAGATTCGTAGTGTCATTTGTGACGTGTGTGCAAAATTTGGGGTCATTCGGACGTGATTTGATAGGTTTCGGCGTCGTTTGTGAAATTTTGAAATTTAGACATTCATAGGCTTGAATCCGAGGGTAATTTGGTGTTTTGATGTTGTTTTGAGTGATTCGAAGGTTCGACTAAGTTTGAATGATGTTGTGGTATGTGTTGGTATGTTTGGTTGAAGTCCCGAGGGCCTCAAGTGAGTTTCGGGTGGTTGACTGATCAATTCTTGGCTTTAGAAGTTGGCAGATTTTCTGGTATGATGTTGCAGAGATTTCTTTCATCGCGTTCGCGAGAGGGCTCTCGTGTTCGCGTAAGGCATTTGAGAAGGGCAACTGGGTTGTCCTTCGCGTTCGTGAAGTGCTTCCCGCGTTCACGAAGGTGTAAGACATTAAGGCTATGCGTTCACGACCAGGTCATCGCGTTCGCGTAGAGTCAACGGTCATTGGAGCTTCAGGCATATAAGCCTACGCGTTCGCGAGGATAGTTCCGCGTTCGCGTAGGGTCAACCAGCGTAGGCTTCACGTTCGCAAGTGCGTCCTCGCATTCGCGAAGGAGGAATTCCAGGTCAGAGGCAGTTTATGCTTCACGAACGCGAGGGCACTACCGCGTTCGCGAAGAGTAAAATTAGGACAGGCAGTGTTATATTCAACATTGAGGGTTTGAGCCCATTTTTCATATTTCGAGCAAGAGGCCACGGATTTGGGCGATTTTTGAAGGCATTTTCAGGGAGTTGATTGGGGTAAGTGTTCTTCACTTGATTTTAGTTAAATTCCATGATTGTATCTTGATTTTCATCATCTAAATTGGAAATTGGGGTGTAAAATTGGAGAAAAACGGAAGAGAATTGGAGAGGTAACTTTGGGGATTTGATCAGCCATTTGATGTCGGATTTTGATGAATTTGGTATGGGTAGACTTGTGAGTAAATGGGCTTTCTAGTTTTGTGATTTTTGTCAGATTCCGAGATGTGGGCCCGGGGGCCGGGTTTGAGCCGATTTTAGGATTTTGGTCTAAATTGATAGTTTTTCTTGCGAAATTCATTCCATTAGCGCATATTGATGGTATTGTTCTGGTTGTGAATAATTCGGAGCAATTGGAGGCGAGTCAAGGGGCAAGAGCATCACGGAATAGAGATTTGATCGGCTTGAGGTAAGTAACGATTGTAAATCTAGTCTTGAGGGTATGAAACCCCGGATTTCGTATCGTTTTACTATTTTGAGGTGACGCACATACTAGGTGACGGGCGTGTGGGCGTGCACCGTTGGAAATTATGACTTGGTCCATCCTGTAGCAACTGTAAAGTTGCGTATTTGGTTGAAACTATATGATACTTATGTGTTTTAGAAAGAGTTTCTGTAAATTGGGCTGAATACCATGTTTAGGCCTTGTGCCAGAGCTGTTTGTACCCTTAGGGGCCTTTTCTTACTATCCTCTCATTGTTTTTGATTGAAAATCTAAACTCAGTCATGGTTATACATATTTACTGCATAACCTAGTCTTTGCTACTATATTTTGATGCATATAAATGTTGTTCTGGGCTGAGTACCCTGTTTTTACTGAGAGCCCGAGTGGCTTGAGAGGTTTATGACTGAGTGAGGCTGAGGGCCTGATTTGTGAGGATATTTTTGGGATCGGGCTACACGCCTCAGCATGATTTACTGATTCGTGACTGAGTGAGGCCGAGGGCATGATTGATTTATGCCATGATTTGGCTTGTTATAGCGCTTGGGCTGAAGGAGCCCCTCCGGAGTCTGCACACCCCCGAAGAACGCAGGTACCTACTGAGTGCGAGTGCCTAGTGCCAAGTGCTGAGTGACTGGGAGGCATGAGTGATGGTGAGGTATGTGCAAGGGGCTGTATACGAGTGACTATGAGGTTCGTGCGAGGGGCTGTATATGAGTGATGTTTTGCCCGAGGGACGGTTTATGATTTCATCATTTTTGCTCACCTTTGCATTGAACCTTTGTTGAAAACTGTTGAAAAATATCTTTAAATGATTTTTGCTAGAACTGGGTTTACAACGAGATGATTTGATCCAAACCTTGATTTTAAAGGCCTGTTGTATTTTACTGTGATTTCATGATATGAACTTTAAATATTTTATTGCTCGTCACTACTTCTCGGCCTTTATTTACTGTTCTTACTGAGTTGGCGTACTCACCTTACTCCCTGCACCTTGTGTGCAGATCCAGGCGTATCAGATCCTGGTAGCGGCTGTTGACAATTCCAGTTGTAGATCTTCTCGTAGTTAGCAACGTAGCTGCTGGCGACCGCATCCCTGCTCTTCTCTCTCCTATCTTCCTATAGTTATTTATAGTTACTTTCTAGGCTGTGTTAGTCTCAGTATTTTCGGGCAATTGTAGTAACCGCTCATGACTAGTGACACCCCGATGTCGGGCTTTTCTTTCCGCACTTTCATTGTTTAGAATTTCTCTATGAAGTTTTATTATTAAATAGCTTGAATTTATCTTTGAAATGAAATATCGTGATGTTTTTGGTAAAAAGTCGGCTTGCCTAGTACCACGATAGGCGCCATCACGACATGGTAGTTTAGGTCGTGACATCGCAGGTGCGAAAATCGCTGGGGCAGTGCACTTTATTTAATACGGGAGTTAGGCATTTTTCTCCCATTCTTTACACATTTGGGCGATTGGGGAGCTCCCAAAGAGGGGATTTCGACTTAGCACTTTGAGGTAAGTAATTTCTATACGTGAGTTAAATACATAGTTTATAGGTAGATTATAAATGTAAATTAGTGAAAATCAAGGGTTTAGGTGAAAACCTAGGGTTTTGATAAAAATGAGATTTAACCACAAAATTTGTTATGGAATTTGGTAGAAATCATATATTTATGTTCCTAAGGTTATGGGTAACAACTTACTTTAAAAATTCGGAATCCGAGCATGTGGGCCCGGGAGTAAATTTAGGTTGGGTAATCACTTAAATGGTGGAATTATGAACTTTTGAGCATAGATTGATTAGTTTATTTCCCTGATCAGTTTCGTGGTTCTTCGGCAGAAAAGTGATGCTCAAGAAGTACTAATGCTTCAAAAAGCACGATTGATTAATTGCAAATTTGATAAAATATATCAGTTAGGTGACTCACTTGCAGATACAGGCAACTGCATCAGAGAGAGGATTTGTGGAGCTCATACTCTATGTGCAAGATTTTCTTATGGAATGAATTTTTTTCAGAATGCAACCGGACGTTGTTCCAATGGCATGCTCATGATTGATTGCATAGGTTTAATACTTTATTCTCTGTTACTCTTGACGTTGTTTTTCAGATTTAACTACATATAAAAAGTTTTACACCATCATAGAATTTTAAGTTGTGATAGTAGATTATCTGTCATTTTTACTAGGTTACTTACTACTCCCTATTAGTCCGTTTCAATTTAGATGACATTATTTCTTTGTTAGTCCGTTCCAAAAAAAATGACACATTTCTATATTTACAAATAATTTAACTTTAAAATTTTCATTCTAAACTCTTAATGAGAAGTTTTTATACCTACGCAAATATCATGGTCTCACTAAGCTTTTGCCTCTTTAAACTTTTAGTACCACATGTTTCAAATGCCTTTTTTTTCTTGAACTTAGTGCCAATTAAGTCAAACTACATCATCTAAATTGAAATGAGAGAGTAATAACTTATCATAGAAATATATTTACAATTATAAATGATCTGATTATGTAAATATTTTTTTTACAATATTAGTGCATAGAACTAGTTAACCAAACAATCTACCCGTTCATTCAAATCTTTTACCAACGTGGTGCATTCCAATTTATCCTCTCAATAGGTGTGAGATTGATCTTGTGCTATGTTATAATATAAGTTCTTTACAACAATATTTCACTATAACAATAAAAAAAAAATTGAAACATAAAAGAGACTGTTATAAACAGGTTTGTTTGTACTTACTAGTCTACGTAATCACATTTTGACAACGAAATCCTGCTATCAAATTCATAGGATGAAGTAATAAGAAAATCATTTGAAGGCAATACTACGATATTTAATACTAAAGAAATAATAATTGGCAACTTAGTAATAATTTACCAGTCTATTAAGTGTTGACTTGCTATCAAATTCATAGGATGAAGTAATATATGCTTTCTTTTCGTTTTCAACACATCGCTGGAGTCTGGTCTTCCTCTCCTAAATCCCATCAAGGATGAAACTGCAAATTTTAGAGATGGTGCAAATTTTGCAGTAGCAGGAGCTACTGCTTTACCAGCTGAAATTCTGGAACATCAACCAATAGTTCATTAAGTGTGAAACTTGATTGGATGTCTTCTCATTTCGGAAACACATGCTATCCTGGTAATTAATTAATTAATTTTCTAAATACTTCCTAGTTCCTAGGAAATATCACTACTAGAAAAACATCAATTTGTGACCGAATTTTCTGACCGAAAATGAAGTAGTCGCTAATGGGACAGATTTTGCGACCGCAGTGGTCGGAAAAAAATTGAATTTTTATTACCTATTTTTAAAAATAAAAATTGACTATTATTCCGACAAAGGCAGTGGGAAAATAGCGCGCCAATTTCCCGCCTTCACTTTTGCGACCGATTCAGTCGGACATTAAAAAGTTAAAAATATCAGGTTGCCCACTAAGCGACTGTGTCGGTCACAAAACTAAAATAATAATGATAAAAGAATATTAATTGAGTTTGCGACTAAGATGGTCAGTAATATTAATTTAACATTTAACAACAAAACCCTATTTCCCCAATTTCATTTATCTCTCTCTCTCTCTGCTCGACCGCCTCTCTCTCTACTCGACGGTTCTTCAATCTCTCATCCCAGGTAAATCACTAATCACTCACTAAGTTTTTATATCTCAAATTCATCAGTTGAATTCGGGGGTTTTTCAAATCCATTTTTCCATCAGTTGCAAATTTGGGGGTTTCTCTTTTGAGGTCGCAGAACCCAATTTCTTTGCTGAAATTCGAGGTATGTTTGATCAAATCCCTCATGCTTCATTTATTTGTGGTTTTTCTTGTTTTGTTCCATGTTTTTGAGTTGTTAAGTTGCTGTGATTTCTCCGTACTTTATTTCTGTTTCACTTATATTTCAGTATCTTCTGTTTGCTTTGATTTTCTATCTTCCAAATAAGAGGAGCTTTTTATAATATTCAATATGTAAGAAGAGAAAAGTTTCAGTTGAGTGAATAAATTATCGTCTAATTTGGTGTAAACTATTCTCTAAATTGTTATCTCCTAAATCCTGCTCATAATATGATATTTGGCAAGTCTCACTTTATTAATTTTTGAAGTTCAATTATATATCAGAGTTCTTCTCAAATACTCATTCTTATTCCTGAAAACTGCTAATGTTAACATCCCCCACGTAATGTACTTCATGCTCTAGATATTGAGTCCTGAACATACAAAATTTAGTTATATTGGTTGAATAAATTAATTGTTATTTCCTTTTTAGATCCTTTAAGTTGCAAGTAAAATTTAAAGATGTTACTCAAATTTCAGTTTATCAGAAAAGTTTATAGGTCTTATTTGGTACTTTTTGTTATTGGGTAGGTTGTTTTGGTTGGATAGGTTGTTTTTGCTTCAGTTCTTTGTTTCCTTTGTTCATTCGTCATTTCGCTTGGAGGAGTCGTGCTTTACTAATTTCTTTCAAAATCCTTTAGTTAATTAATTAATTTTTTTTTTCAAAAAAATTATCTTACATTTTTGTTTGGTTCTTGATTACTAAAAGATTTATTAGAACTTGTTGGAGTTGAACTAGGACTAGAAGTCCTCCTACATTTTCCATTTGTCAGTTATTTAATTCAACTCTAGGATTATATATATATTCGCACTAGTTGAAAAAATTCCACCAAATATTGTTCCTTATTTTGCTGTAATCCCTTTTCTCTTTTTATTTTTGTACTTGTTATGTATTTGCTTAGCCATCATCGTGATAATGGAACTTGACTGTTTGGCCAAAATGAAAACAAGTGTTTTCCCAATACAAGGAGAAGTTTAGAAACTAGCCTTATTATTGTCGTCCGTAGGCGTACCACTTTTACCGTTTTCTTTCTTTATTTTTACTCATAATATATACAAGCAGTATTTTGTGATTTCTCAGTTCCTTATACATTGTTAAGGTAGCATTTTTTGACTCATTAGGCCTAAAGTGTAGAGATAAAAATAGATAATGGACTTCCAGTCCTATCAGGACTCCAATTCGTGCAAGTTTATTAGATTAGTTCTAATTAATTCCCTTTAAATTGTGCTTATCTAGAGGACTAGAATTGATCAGTTTTTGCCAACATGTATTATACTCTTAGAAAAACTTATTCCGATCAAACTATATATGTTATTGTGTTAAATCGAACGGGGTAATTATAATGTATTTGTATAGATGGCTTGTGTTAAACGATCATAATACTAATTAATATGTATTGTTTTACATATCTTGGATTTATTTTGTGTAGATGGAGCTTGCACATCGTAGATGGATGTATAATCGAACTTATCCTAAAGAAACTTCTTTTTTCTGTTCATATTATTTTGAACATGATGTGCCATGTTTGAGAAATAGGCCAAATCGGCATGATGAAGGAGGTGTTAATGATCCTTTGGCACCACCATTTTCCATATTCAATCAACCAGGTAGAGGTCCAAAAACTAGTAAAACGCGAAAATTGACTGAGATGGAGAAAAAGTCCGCTACAACACATGTATTGTTGAATTGTCCAGAGGTCCAACCTTATTATAAGTAAGTCTTAATTTATACTAAAGGCAATTATTACAAGATCAAAGTTATTTTAACTAATGAAAATTATAATTTTGTAGGGCAGTTACTTTATAGGTGTAAATGGCATGATGCTATTTATCCAAGATTTTCAGAGTGGTTTCAGGAGTTTGTAAGTTCTATTTTGTGGCTACAAATTAAGTACATGTATCTTTAAAATTCTAACTTTTCTTTAAATTTATATAGGTTCATAATCCGGTGAATGGAATTAATGACCCATTTTTGCGTGATATAGCTTGGGGACCTGACCATAAAGTCAAAATAATGTCTAAGTACTTTGTCAATGGGTACAAGTTTCATACAGAAGAATGGTCTAAGAATAAGAAAACCAATAATAGTGGGGTATGGGTAAAGGGTGATGGAGATGTTGATTATTATGGTGTGCTCCAAGAGATTTTAGAACTAGAGTATTTCGGTTAGCCGAAAAAAAAATTGGTACTCTTTCGGTGTAAGTGGTATGATCCAACACCTACTAGAGGTACAAAGGTTCACCCTCAGTATAAAATAGTTGAAATTAACCACACGAAGGAGTATGAATTCTGTCACGACCCAAATCCACTAAGGGTCGTGGTGGCGCCGGACATCGCTGTCAGGCAAGCCAATCAAACTACTTAATCAAATTCTCCTTTAAATATTTCCGAAAACACTTCTTTTATACATTTAAAACAATACATAGTAAGTTCCTCCGAATAAATAATGAAATATTTAACAACCTTTAAATTTTATGAATAAACCCAAATACATCCCAGAACCCGGTGTCACAAGTACATGAGCAATTACTAAGGAATCGACTAAAGTACAATAACTGTTCGGAGTACAAGTGGACGGAAATGGAAATACCATACAATACTCTGAAGGAGACTCTGCTGACTGCGATCGTCTCGATAAATGCAACTCAACTAAGTCTCCGTATTAACCATGTCGCTATGCCACTAAGCCGCTAGCCACATACGAACCTGTGCAATAAAAATATAAAGAAGTGTAGTATGAGTACGAAAACAACGTGTACCCAATGAGTATTCCGTCTAATCTCGAAGAAGTAGAGACGAGATGGTCGACTTCGACACTTACTAGTGGTCCAATAATGATATATTATTAAGGCGAATAATCAAGGATTTATTAAGAATGACAGTAATTTCAAGTAAGTCATGAACAGGTGAAAGTTCCTTTTTTATATTAAAAGTCTCAAGGTTCATAATCCAATAGTTTCCAATTATCTCAAGTCGGGGAGAGCAAATATCAATCTCAAATAATCTCAAAGCAAGCAATACAAGCATGCGCAAATCATGCCGAGGACGTACGGCCCGCTCCAATAGAAAATAAACTGTGCACTGCCGAGGGTCGAACGGCGCAAACAATAGATTCATCTATTACCCCGCTCGCGAACTATCTTGCGACGCGGTCAACATAAAATAATCAAATACCCTGCTCGCGATCATACATGCTACGCAGGTACACATATGGATACATTCAAATAGCAAATTAAGAATTTATCGGGAACATTTATCCAAATAAAAGCAAATCCTCTTTTAACAATTTAAGAAAATGAAGTTTAATCCTTTTAGAAATTCATTTACTAATTCATTGTAACTTAAGCAATTCAAACTGTCAACAAGTTTACAATTAATCCAAGTATAGCATGCTTTTGGGTCCTAGACTACCCGAACAATAGCATAATAGTAGCTACGCACGGACTCTCGTCACCTCGTGCGTACGTAGCCCCCACAAATAGGAGCACATAACCAACTAACTCACCTATGGGGACAATTCCCTCTTACAAGGTTAGAAAGGAGACTCACCTCGCTCCGAAGATCCATAACCGGCATTCCACGCTCCTCCGAAGACTTAAATCGACGCACAATGCCCAAAACTACCCAAGGATTATACAAATCCATTTAATATATGCTCAATTACTCATTACAATGCAATTTATAGCAATTCCTAACCCCGATCGAAAAGTTGACATAAACTCCCTCGGGCCCACGTGCCCGGATTCCGAAATTTCTCGAAGATAAGGTTTACCCATGAACTCACGAACTCAAATATACGATTTTCTCCTAATTCCATACCCAAAATCGTGGTCAAAATCCAAGAATACTAATTTTCTAGGTTTTCTTCCAAATTCCAAAATTTCTACTAATTTACATGTTTTTTCATATTAAAATCTAGATATAATCCAAGTAATTAACTTGCAATAGGTGGGAATCACTTACCTTGACATGGATGATGAAAATGGAGCTCCAAAATCGCTCCTAGGTCGGCTCCCATGGAGAAAATGAGATGAAATGAGCCAAACCCATTTCTTTACACTTATACACTGCCCAGACGAGTCATCTTCGCGTTCGCGAGACACCCATCGCGTTCGTGAAGAAGAAAACTCCCAAAAATTATTTTTTCATACTCTTCTAGACAGCCTCTAGTATAATGGCCACAACTTTTTGTACGTAACTCCAAATTACAAATGGTTTAATGTTTTGGAAACTAGAAACCAAGATACACAAATCATGTTTTGGTCATCTGCCAATTCCTTATAGATTTTGAAATATAAGCTGCCAAAGTCAGCCCTGTGCAACACAAATTTCTTCTTTATCTTTCCTGACAGCCTATAGTGTACCAGCCATAACTTTTGGTACACAAATCCAAATTCCAAATATTTATATTTTTGAAAACTAGACACAAAGGGCTACAAACTTTTATTTTTGGATCATCTCCAAATTCCTTATAGATTGTGAGATATGAGTCTCCGAAGTCAGACCTGTGCAGCAGAAATTTCCTTCTACGCGAACGCGAGAACCTCTTGGTGAACGCGAAGAACAGAGTCCCTGAGGCCAAATCCTTCTTTGCGAACGCGGGAGGATCCTTGCGAACGCGAAGAACAACACCAGATACCAGCATCAGCTATTTCAAAACAGCCCGAAATGATCCGAAACCACCCCGAAACACACCCGAGGCCCCTGGGGCCCCGTCCAATCACACAAACCAGTCCCATAACATAACACGGACCTGCTCGAGGCCTCAAATCACATCAAGCAACATCGAAATCATGAATTGCACCCAATTCAAGCTTAATGAACTTTAGAACTTCAAATTTCTACATTGGATGTCGAAACCTATCAAATCACGTCTAATTGATCTCAAATTTTGCACACAAGTCACATTCGACATTACGGACCTACTCCAACTTTCGGAATTGGATTCTGACCCCGATATCAAAAAGTCCACTTCCGGTCAAACTCCTCAAAAACCTTCAAATTTCTATCTTTAGCCAAATGATTCCAAAATGACCTACGGACCTCCGAATTCACTTCCGATACTCCAGAATCACCATACGGAGCTATTCCCAGACTCGGAATCCCAAACGGACATCGATAACACTGAAATGCACTTCAAGCCAAACTTATGAAATTTCTTCCAAAATGCTAACTTCCACAAAAGGCGCCAAAACGCTCCCGGGTCATCCAAAACCCGATCCGGGCATACTCCCAAGTCCGAAATTATCATACGAACCTGCTAGAACCTTCAGATCCTGATTCTGAGGTCGTTTACTCTGAAATCCAATCTCAGTTAATTCTTTCAACTTTAAGCTTCCGAAATGAGAATTCTCTTTCCAAATCAACTCTGAACTTCCCTAAATTCAATTCCAACGATGCGCACAAGTCATAATACCTGAAATGAAGCTGCTCATGGCCTCAGACTGCTGAACGATGCGCTAGAGCTCAAAACGACCGGTCGGGTCGTTACATTCTCTCCCACTTAAACATACGTTTGTCCTCGAACGTGCTAAGAACTGTTCTGGAGTTGTACGAAATTATTGTTTAACGGCGAGCACCTACCCGTGCTACCACAACTCCGCTGAGCACCTTAGCCTGATCACTTTGAAGATATTCTTTTTCACTTAAGCAAATAAGCCTTAGAGCCCAATTCCAACATCCGGAATTCTCTGCCAGACCTGTTCCCAACATACGAACACCGTGTCAATCACCACACGATGCACCAGAACATGAACGTACACCTTTGCTGAATTCATACCTTGCACCGCTTTATTCACAGGACCACAATAACATTCTCTAAGCATAATAGTCGAAATTCCACGAATCTGATGCTCCCATTGCACCTCATGACACACACAGGTCTTGCTCTAACTCTTACAATACCACCACGACGGACGAGATGTGCAGAAATTCATAACCAACTACCGAGTCAACCAATCATTGAGTCTATACTCCTGACAAGAACCATCACTTCATTCTGAACCGAATAATGGCCTTAGCTCCTTAATGTACTTCATATAATCAGATTGCACAGATCTTAAATCCAATAATCTCGTCTCACCCAGTACGAACTGCTCAAGCAATAAGCCACCCCGACATGACCAAAAGTCTCATATGATGCTACCATGTGCCAATAGGCTACCAATTAGAGTGCGACACAAAAGGAAAACGAACTCTGAAAAGGAAATTCAATTACCCCGCTCGCGAATCATACATGCGACGCGGGCACACAGCTAATATGAGCTTTCCTCAGAAAATAGGAAACAAAACACATAAAAACAGATATGGGGAACTGTACTGAACATCACACTGTTGCGGCATGCAACCCGATCCAAATAACATACCCATCGCGGCGCGCCACCTGATCCGAATAACATACCCATGATGGCATGCCACCCGATCTACACATAGAACTCACATAAGAAGATATACATCGAGCTAATTTGCTCATTACAACAAAATGCCGAATATCGGTCACAAGCACGCTAAGTGCATAATACAATCCCTGGGGGAGCATATAGTGCCATAGGCTACAAAACTCAAGCACAACTGAGGTGCGATATACAATCTGAATCTCGAGAGCCTTCCTGCTCATATGACATCATCTCTACGCGGAACATTTCGGAAAATCCTCGAGCCATTCACAACTCATACGTCACAGTATAGCATTACATGAAATAGCCGACGGCGAAATAATATCCACATCTGAATACTCCTCCATAAGGAGCACTATGCTGAAATGAACGCATCCGGCCTGATATAAGGCCCATATTCATATTTAAATTCATTCACAGACCTCAAGCCGATTCTGATTGTATCGATATAGGTCAACAATCTTTCCTGGGTCCATAATAACCTCCTTTATCCCATATCACACCAGAATAACCATCATAACTGGAGTAATCCTCCATCGTCCACAACCCAATAACTGAGTGCCCTCCAGGCATATATTCTCAAATTAACGATATCATCACAATCTTCATACTTGGTTTGAATCTTTGATCAGTCAAGTGACTAGATGCCACACTTATGCAGTCTTCCTGTGGGACACGCTCCCACGACCTTCCGTAACCGATAACAGGTCTGTACATCCAAACCACCGGCCGCACTAACGCTAAAAAGCGATCAAGAATCCTGAACCAGGATGCAAAGCCCTTTTTACAAAACACCGATCTCAGGTGACGCTAAAGACAATACCAACTTACCTTAAACATCGAAACTCCTTTCCTGCTCATCCGAGCTCGTGACATCCTCGACAACACCGACTGCAACTTTGATCCTCACTTCAAATTCCATACCACTCGCTGCTCCCATCATGCCAACATGCAATAAAACACGATTTTCGTCATAACTCCGGAACCACTAATAGGTTAACACTTCATCATATAAAAACTTTTCACTTAACTCACTTCAGGAGATCCATAGTATCACACAGGTGAATTCACATAACCGTAGAATATGCAAATCTCTAAGTAGCGGTCTAAGCCACCATAGCCCTTCCGGAATCTGCTTCCACATAACAATCCATAACAGTAGAATGCTTTTGAATAACATCAATTACGGCGGCTGACAAGCCTGATACGTACCGTCACAATCACTTGCATAACTTGATCACGCTGAAGGAACTGATCACTACCACCAATATGCCAATTCAACTATGGCTAACGAATCTATCTTCTTCCAATTTATCTGTGATTGCCATAGGAACAATATCAACTCCATTCAACACTTACCACACTCTATTAGCACTCATCCCGAGTGACCTTGAATCACGAGACCATGCTGTCTCGAATCCCACGAACCGTTTCATACCTCCCAAATGCTGCATTGCAAGCCAGCACATCATAGAACATTCTGGGCCTCTTCTCATAAGCTGCTTTAAAAGCTTAAATCTTAACCGTACTTATAGGCTCAAAATCATTAGGCACCAGACTTTACCCTTTTGAATCCATTAGGACCATCGTTGAGAGCCACCCGCTCTGACTTGGCCTCGAATATAATTAACTCCACAGATCTTCTAGCACATGAATACCTTCTCGACGAAGCACCTGGCAGAATCACTTCCCTTGAAACCCACACTTCTACGAGGCATAAACCCTGAATCCTTTCTCAAATCTGAACATGAGCCAACAAGGCCAACCATGGCACCCCTTTAACAATCCCTTTGCTCAATTCACCACTTATGTTCTTTTCCCGTAGCTAAAATAACCCATCAACATACTAATAACCAGAAACCTCGCAAGTAGTTAACCATGCAACCCAATCATAGGCGGTGGGACTCTCCCACTTAGCTTGAAGCCACTATTACACAACTCTGGAACTCACCGGAATTCTTTATCTCTTATTGACATAACCTTGCGCAATCAGCCGCCTAAATTTTCGGATTCTTTCTATAAAATCCCCTTTTTATACTCTGAATCATCAACCACATCCGCACAACCGATCTCTTCGCTGAATAACCAATAGAATTCTTCGCAAAAGCTTCCCAACCACGCGACCGCTAACCTGCTCACAGGGAATAACCCGCCTGTGGAAATCACTCCCCGATATCTCCCAACGCTGCTGCACAAGGCGCAATCACTATGACATCAATAACCCTCCCTGAGTCCGAGCTCAATCTCTAGCTGCAAAAGTCCATTCATCCCTCGCGGACATCACTTAAATGTGCGGCAACAACCTTCTAATTCGATGTTATGTTGTATCCTTCTTCATTCAAGCAGATCCTTCCCGTTATATCAAATCTCCTGCCGCATAATAGTCCATACTTCAAATTAAATCCGTAGACCCCAATCACAAATCTCTGAAATTCTCAAATCATTCCAAACTCTCCTTAAGGTGCGTAGTCATCCTACCACAATGCCCATATGCAACTCCGCCACTCTCCCACTTTGGCGGAACTCATCCCTTTAATCGACTACTCGCCTTTTGCTCCTTATACTTGGCCTTCTAGAAATTTTAGCCACCGCCTGACACTTCCCAAACATCTTTCCTCATTCTTTGCTGCTCAATTGTTGCCTTAGATGAAATCCAACTTTGTAGCACTTGAACCCACAAATCGCTACTAACTTTAAACCTTTTTGAAGATCATCTTTCTCGAGCCGTCATCCTTAGAAACACCGGTTCCATCTTGAACCCGCACCCCGCGATCTCTAACCGTCGCTTCTTTGATACTGACCCGCAATATCCTGCTCCAAAGGCAATTGTAGAAGGTCATAACGCCGGCGAATTTAGTACATTCAATAAGGACATCGACACCTCATTATAGAAGAAAACTCCACCACGCTCGCAAATGCCTAGTCTTGTTACCCTATCAACCCAAACCTGAACATCCTCAGCCCGTTTGCCTTCCCCTTTCCGGGAATAAAATATCGAATCTCTAGATCATGCACTGAGTAAACCTCCCTTCAAGTCGTTCACTGCCTCGACACGTAGGCAAACATCCTACCATCATATTAATACTGTGGAATAATCGTTCATAAGCATCATGGCAACCTGTGCCTAGCCTCACGGCTCTCAAAAGTACCGCTACTGAGCTGAATCAATAGAATATCCTTCCACAAGGCGACGATAATAGCTTACACAACCTCGCAGGGAGAAACACCCCGCACCACGTTCGTAGTATAATTACAATCCTTCAATTCTCGATTTATAACAAGCGGTTCGCGTCGTGTAAGATTGAGTAGGAAGGAAACAAGGGCCTAAGCCTCAAGGAATCAAATCGCACGACGAGGAATCAAGAAGGGAAGTACTCCTAACAGCCCTGTAGCCTCCTGAGATAAGTACAGACGTCTCCGTACCGATCCGCGAGACTCTACTAGACTTGCTCATGACTCGTAGGACCTACGGGAACCTAGTGCTCTGATACCATGTTGTCACGACCCAAATCCACTAAGGGTAGTGGTGGCGCCGGACATCGCTGTCAGGCAAGCCAATCAAACTACTTAATCAAATTCTCCTTTAAATATTTCCGAAAACACTTCTTTTATACATTTAAAACAATACATAGTAAGTTCCTCCGAATAAATAATGAAACATTTAACAACCTTTAAATTTTACGAATAAACCCAAATACATCCCAGAACCCGGTGTCACAAGTACATGAGCAATTACTAAGGAATCGAATAAAGTACAATAACTGTCCGGAGTACAAGTGGACGGAAATGGAAATACCATACAGTACTCTGAAGGAGACTCTGCTGACTGCGATCGTCTCGATAAATGCAACTCACCTAAGTCTCCGTATTAACCATGTCGCTATGCCACTAAGCCGCTAGCCACATACGAACCTGTGCAATAAAAATGCACAGAAGTGTAGTATGAGTACGAAAACAATGTGTACCCAATGAGTATCCCGTCTAATGTCGAAGAAGTAGAGACGAGATGGTCGACTTCGACACTTACTAGTGGTCCAATAATGATATATTATTAAGGCGAATAATCAAGGATTTATTAAGAATGACAGTAATTTCAAGTAAGTCATGAACAGGTGAAAGTTCCTTTTTTATATTAAAAGTCTCAAGGTTCATAATCCAATAGTTTCCAATTATCTCAAGTCGGGGAGAGCAAATACCAATCTCAAATAATCTCAAGGCAAGCAATACAAGCATGCGCAAATCATGCCGAGGACGTACGACCCGCTCCAATAGAAAATAAACTGTGCACTGCCGAGGGTCGAACGACACGAACCATAGATGCATCTATTACCCCGCTCGCGAACTATCCTGCGACGCGGTCAACATAAAATAAACAAATACCCTGCTCGCGAATCATACATGCGACACAAGTACACATAGGGATACATGCTCAAATAGCAAATTAAGAATTTATCGGGGAATATTTATCCAAATAAAAGCAAATCCTCTTTTAACAATTTAAGAAAATGGAGTTTAATCCTTTTAGCAATTCATTTACTAATTCATTGTGACTTAAGCAATTCAAACTGTCAATAGGTTTACAATTAATCCAAGTATAGCACGCTTTTGTGTCCTATACTACCCGAACAATATCATAATAGTAGCTACGGACGGACTCTCGTCACCTCGTGCGTACGTAGCCCCCACAAATAGGAGCACATAACCAACTAACTCACCTATGGGGACAATTCCCTCTTACAAGGTTAGAAAGGAGACTCACCTTGCTCCGAAGATCCATAACCGGCATTCCACGCTCCTCCGAAGACTTAAATCGACGCACAATGCTCCAAAACTAGTCAAGGATTATAAAAATCCATTAATATATTCTCAATTACTCATTACAATCCAATTTATAGCAATTCCTAACCCCGATCGAAAAGTTGACAAAAACGCCCTCGGGCCCACGTGCCCGGATTCCGAAATTTCTCGAAGGTAAGGTTTACCCATGAACTCACGAACTCAAATATACGATTTTCTCCTAATTCCATACCCAAAATCGTGGTCAAAATCCAAGAATACTAATTGTCTAGGTTTTCTTCAAAATTCCAAAATTTCTACTAATTTACATGATTTTTCATATTAAAATCTAGATATAATCCAAGTAATTAACTTGCAATATGTGGGAATCACTTACCTTGACATGGATGATGAAAATGGAGCTCCAAAATCGCTCCTAGGTCGGCTCCCATGGAGAAAATGTGATGAAATGAGGCAAACCCATTTCATTACACTTATACACTGCCCAGACGAGTCTTGTTCGCGTTTGCGAGGCCCCCATCGCATTCGCGAAGAAGAAAGTTCCCAAAAATCGTTTTTCATACTCTTCTCAGAAAACCTCTAGTGTAATGGCCATAACTTTTTGTACGTAACTCCAAATTACAAATGGTTTAATGTTTTGGAAACTAGAAACCAAGATGTACAACTTTCATGTTTTGGTTATCTCCCAGTTCCTTATATATTTTGAAATATAAGCTGCCAAAGTCAGCCCTGTGCAATACAAATTTCTTCTTTATCTTTCCGGACAGTCTATAGTTTACCAGCCATAACTTTTGGTACACAAATCCAAATTCCATATGGTTTATATTTTTGAAAACTAGACACAAAGGGATACAACTTTCATTTTTGGATCATCTCCAAATTCCTCATATATTGTGCGATATGAGCCTCCGAAGTCAGACCTGTGCAGCAGAAATTTCCTTCTACGGGAACGCGGGAACCTCTTCGCGAACGCGAAGAACAGAGTCCCTGAAGCCAAATCCTTCTTTGCGAACGCGTGAGGATCCCCGCGAAAACGAAAAACAACACCAGGTACCGGCATCAGCTATTTCAAAACAGCCCGAAATGATCCGAAACCACCCCGAAACACAACCGAGGCCCCCGGGGCCCCGTCCAATCACACAAACCAGTCCCATAACATAACACGGACCTGCTCGAGGCCTCAAATCACATCAAGCAACATCGAAATCATGAATTGCACCCCAATTCAAGCTTAATGAACTTTAGAACTTCAAATTTCTACATTGGATGTCGAAACCTATCAAATCACGTCCGATTGATCTCAAATTTTGCACACAAGTCACATTCACGGACCTACTCCAACTTTCGGAATTGGATTCTGACCCCGATATCAAAAAGTCCACTTCCGGTCAAACTCCTCAAAAACCTTCAAATTTCTATCTTTAGCCAAATGATTCCAAAATGACCCACGGACCTCTGAATTCACTTTCGATCGCGCTTCCAACTCCAGAATCACCATATGGAACTATTCCCAGACTCGGAATCCCAAACGGACATCGATAACACTGAAATGCACTTCAAGCCAATCTTATGAAATTTCTTCCAAAATGCTAACTTCCACAATAGGCGCCAAAATGCTCTCGGGTCATTCAAAACCCGATCCGGGCATACTCTCAAGTCCGAAATCATCATACGAACCTGCTGGAACCTTCAGATCCTGATTCCGAGGTCGTTTACTCTGAAATCCAATCTCAGTTAATTCTTTCAACTTTAAGCTTCCGAAATAAGAATTTTCTTTCCAAATCAACTCTGAACTTCCCGAAATTCAATTCCGACGATGCGCACAAGTCATAATACCTGAAATGATGCTGCTCATGGCCTCAGACTGCTGAACGATGCGCTAGAGCTCAAAACGACCGGTCGGGTCGTTACAAATTCTATGATCCATTTATCATTGCACAAAATGTGAAACAAGTGTATTATGTTCCTTATCCTTTGAGCAAGAATAAGTCCACATGGCGGATAGTTATAAAAACAAAGCCTGTAGGTAGAGTAGAAGTTGAGAATGCATTAGAAGTCGCGTACCAGAATGATATTTCGAGTGTTCAAGAAAGTGTTGATGATGAATTGGTGGGTGAATTGCAGCATAGTAAAGGCATCTATGAAGAATATGATCCTTCGGTCCTTACTCGTAGAGCAAATCAACATGATTTTGAGGAAGGAACATCCCGTACAAACATGGATGAAGATCCTGCCGATGAACATGAAACAAGCGAGGAAGAATCATTTGATGAACATGAAACAAGCGATGAGGAAGAATTGCTTGATGAAAATGAAACAGGCGATGAGAAAGAATTAAATAATGAATATCAATCAAGCGAAAAGGATTGACATGTTGGTGACACGGCTTGTGATGAGTGATGACTTTGAAATGATCTGTGAAAGCAAAATGAGGATTGACATGTTGGTAACACAGCTTGTGATGAGTGATGACTTTGAAATGGCAGCTAAATGGTGTTTTGCAAACTAATCTGTGAAAGCAAAATGAGGCTAATTAGATATCAAGAATGCCTGACAGCAGCACATGAGGATGCAGACAGATTTAGAGCATGTAATCAATCCACATGGGATGAGGGAAGGTAAGGCCTGCAAATGCAAGACATCTGCATTTTCCCTCCACATTAAACCATAATAATAATACTACTAGTACTTTACTAACTATTATCAATGTTAGATAAGAGTAATTCTTTAATATTTCTTGCCAACTCCTCCCTCACTATCAAACTCATTATCACTCACATGTACCCATTTTCCCCCCCTCTCTCTCTTTCTTTCTCTCTCTAACTAATACAGTACTTGTTTCAATCTCTTCCATTGTATTTGTGTGGGCTGTTCTTGTTTCTCCTTTTATTCTCCAAGAAAATTAACATTGAAACATTTACTAGTGGATCTATAGAGATGACCCTCTTACAGTTCTTGCACTAATGTTACTGATATTCACTTTCTTGATGTTATAATTGTTCTTTTGGGTATCTCAGCTCTTTCTTGTTTTTACTGGTAAGAGATTGAAGCACTGAAATTTTGGCATATTTGTGAAGTTACTGGAGAAAAAAAGTCCATTAACTTGATACAAGCTGTGTTACTCATCACAACTTGCAGAATAATTTGAATTCTTGTATATGAAATTAAATATGAGTATTTGCTTCTTCTGCCATGAAAATTTGAATGGCTCTGTTAGGATAATGTCACGTAGGAATTGTTGAAGTATATTTGTATAGAGTTGGTGTAATTGTTATCTCATTTAGATAGTGACTACTTTGGAGTCTTATTCTCCAAGACCCTCGTGTATATATTTACGTATCTGCATACAAGAATAGAGTGCTTAAGCAACGTTTTCTGATCTATCACAGTGCACATTTCCAGTATGTGCATGACACAGTACCAAATTATCAAATTACCAACTGTAGCTTTTATGTGTTCGTTATTCATTTAATTTAATAAGCTGAAGAATTTTTTTTATATTTTTTATGTCTTAACATATTTCATCTAATGTTTTTAATATACTTATGTTACACAGATGGCATCGGGAAAAAAAAAGAAGATAAGACACAATTCCCAGCTTCCTCAGTACACTTCAGCTCCCACTACCTCGTCTGTGCCATTTATGGGTCCTCCTCATCCTCAACCTCCTCCGCCTCCTCCGCCTCCGCATCCGCCTACTCAGTCGACTTCACTGCCACCTGGCTTTTTCACTTTGCCCCCTTGTGATCCAGTTCGATATAAGCCTATCTCTAATTCCCAGAGCATGCACAATATACCATCTTCTTCGCCAGCTTATCGTACTAGTCAGCATGGTGGCTCCTCATCTATGCCTCCGTCATCATTCACTCCATACCCAAGCTACCATGTTAGTCAGAATGATTATCATTTGTTGATAATCTTTCCTGATTCATAGACTGATTATCATTCCTGATGGGACTACTGGATAAGCAATTACTTTATTATTCGTTTGAATTGTTGAATATATTTTTAACATATGTTCCTAGGAAATATGTAATTAATAATGTAATCTAACGGAAGTTGAATTGATGAATACTTTTTGCTTGCTAGATTGCCCAGACAAATTGAACAAATCTCTTTTCGTAGTTGGAGGAAATGAATTCTACTTTGCCTTATTGCAAGGTAAAACGTTGGAAGAGTCGCGAATGATAGTGCCAGAAGTTGTTGAAGCCATCATTCATGGCTTTAGAGTGAGTTTTTGATTTTATATGGTATTTATATTTATTTTTTTATACGCCCAGGCCCAGCCAACTAGTGATCTATTTACTTAATTATATACTCAGCATTTCTCCCGTATTTTGTCGATGTGGTATTTGCCTAGGGTGTCACTTTATATACTTATTACCTAATTATCTGTTTACCTTTTTCAGAGGGTCATTAGTTTGGGGGCTACTCGAATTATAGTTCCTGGCAATTTTCTAGGTGGTTGTTTTCCAATTATCCTAACCAGATTCATGACGGACAATTCAAGTGCTTACGATGAGCACTATTGCTTGAAAGATTTCAATAATTTAATAATCTTCTTGAATGAGCATTTGCGGCAAGCCATTCTAGACCTAAAGAAAGAGTACCCAAGCATTACACTCATTTATGGTGACTGCTACAATGCCTATCTCTGGCTTTTACAAAATGCCGTCAGTCTTGGTATGTGATGCGGATTCATGTTTTGACAGTCTCGGTTGGTACGTATCATGATTTGGGGCTTGGGCATATGTTCGGAATCGAATCCGGAGGTCCCTAGCTCGAGTTATTGCATTTAGTTGAAATTTGAAAGTTTAAAAGCTTAATGACTTTGAATGTTTGACCAATATTTGACTTTATTGGTATCGGGTCCGTATTTTGATTTCGCAACTCGGTATAGGTCCATTTCTATATTTATGACTTGTCTGTCAAATTTGGTGAGAAAAGGAGTTGGTTTGACGTGATTCGGACGTCCGATTGTTAAAATGGAAGTTTCAAAGTTTTTTTGGAAATTTCATTTGATTTGGTGTTCAATTCGTAGTTCGAGGTGTTCTTTTTGCGATTTGATCGCGCGAGCAAGTTTGTATGATATTTTTGGACTTGTGTGAATGTTTGGTTTGAATCCCCGAGGGCTCGGGTTAGTTTCGGATAGGTTACAGAGTGAATTTGGACTTAGAAAAATTGCTGGTGTGCCTCAGTTTTGGTGCAAGCCTCAGACCTTGCAATTGCGAGGTCAGGCTTTGCATTTGCGACCTCTGTCAGGCTAGCATTTGCAAAGAGGGGTAGGTCAGCACTGAGTATGCATTTGCGATCATCTGGTCGCAATTGCGAGGAGGCCACTGTTCGCAATTGCGAACAAGTCATCGCAATTGCGATGATAGCAGGAATTGTGAGACTTCGCATTTGCGAAGAAAAGTTCGCGTTTACGAGGTTCGCTATTGCGAACCCCATCTCGCAGTTGCTACACCTGCAACTTGTCTAATAGCTGAAAAACGGGATTTTCTCCCATTCTTCACATTTTCAAAACAAGAAAACCCTAGAGGCGATTTTCCCAAGAACCCTTCTTCCCCAAATCATTGGTAAGTGATTCTAATCTATTTTCTTCAAATCTTTCATTACATTTCCTAAGATTTCAACCTAAAAATCTTGTATTTTCATGGTGGAAATTGGGGGGGGGGGGGAGGGTTTGGGTAGAATTAGGGATTTTTGTAAAATTGGGATTTAGACCTTATATTGAGGTCGGATTCCAAAACAAATTACATAAACCGGTCTCGGTGGTGAATGGGTAATCGGATTTTAGTCCTAATTTCGGGTTTGGACCAAGCGGTCCCGGGAGTTGACTTTTACTGACTTTTTCAATAATGACCTAAATTGAATCTTTTGCAATCGTGGGTAATTCCTAAGGCTTATTTTGAATCGTTTGGTTGGTAATTTGCTAGATATTGTTTGTTCGGAGGCTTGTTTGAAAGGCAAAGTTGTGGTTGAGCTTTGAGTGATATTCGGAGCAAGGTAAGAGTTGTGTCTAACCTTGACTTGAGGGAATTAGGGACCCTCGGATTATGTTCTATGTGATTTTCATGTGTTGCGGCGTATATGCGAGGTGACGAGTGCTTATACGCTGCCGAGTCACTTGTGTTCCCTGATTTTCCGCTTTCCTTTATTATCTCCTTTCCTGTCTTAACTGTTGTGTGTTATAAATGTCTTCCATGCTCAATTGCTACATGTGAATCAATGTTATCTCCTGTTATTTATGTTAGATCTTTTCATAGTTTCATGATTCCCTGCTATTTGCTTAAATTGACTTACTTGTACGTTCGGATTGTCAATTACTGGACTAGTCTCGCTGTGTAGTACTACTTATGTGGATACCCATGTTGTACAAGGTTCCCTTTCTGGTTCAGCATTGTATTCATTGATCGTAGAGATCTTTGTGAGTTGATTAATTTGACCGTACACATTGTGTATTTGGTACTGATATGGTGGGATTGGGTTGCACGCTGCAACAGTGAAGTAAGGGAGGATTGATGTGGTGGAATAAGGGTGAACTTATGCTAATATGGTGGGATCGGGTTGTATGCCGCAATAGATATAATAAGGGTGAATTTGTGATACTGATATTGATATATGGTGGGATCGGGTTGCACACACACACACACACACACACACACACACACACACACACACACACACACACACACATATATATATATATATATATATATATACACATATGAAATTTACTGTTGCTGATGTCATTACGGTGAAATAAGGGAGGATTCTGTGTTGTACGGTGGGATCGGTTTGCGCACAGTAACAACCTATGTGTTTCTATTTCCTCGAGTTGTGTTGGTTTTCGGTATTTTCATGTGGAACTCTAAGGATTGGTAATTGTGAATGACACTGGTTTATTTCTTGAGGTTGTAGCTTATTTCAGTTGAGTGTCTTATCTTATTCCGTATTTCCTTTTCTCCCTTTATTATATATTGCGTACGGTTGTAGTGTAGGTGACCTGCCTTAGCCTCGTCACTACTTCGTCGAGATTAGGCTCGACACTTACACAGTATATGGGGTTGGTTGTAATCACACTACACTCTGCACTTCTTGTGCAGATTTTGGAGTCAGTCCCAGCAGTGGCTATTAGTGTGCTTGGATTGATAAGCCTTGCTGAGACTTGAGGTACAGCTGCTCAGCGCCCCCAGTTCCTGGAGTCCCCCTCTCTTTTATTTAGCTGTGTATTTTCCTTCAGATAACTTTATATTTATTTCACACCCTTGTATGTATTATTCTAGTAGCTCGTGTACTTGTGACACCGGGTTCAGGGATTGTTTGCAGACGTTTGGTTAATTTTAGCTTCCTAATTTTACTTTGGATTTCTGCAGGTATTCTAGTTCTTTCTCTTTATTTAATCTAAACTGTTGAAAAATGAATAAGTTGTTCTAATGTTGGCTTGCTTAGCAAGTGAAATGTTAGGCGCCAGCACCGTCCCGAAGGTGGGAATTCCGGGTTGTGACAGGTTGGTATCAGAGCACTAGGTTACATAGGTGTCATGAGTCACGGGCATACTTAGTAGAGTCTGGAGGATCGGTACAGAGCCATCTGTACTTATCTTCTAGAGGCTATGGAGTTAGGAATAATTTCACTTCTATTCTTCTCTGTCGTGCGATTTTATTCTTTCATTGCTGATTGAACCCTTCTATTCTGTTCTCTCGCAGCGAGAACACGCACCACATCTTTAGCTTGACAGCAGTCGGAGGCCCCAGCAGCAGCTCCTACGAGGGGCAGAGGTCAAGGCCGAGGTCGCGCTAGAGGCTGAGGCAGGGGCAGAGCTCAGCCCAGAGCTCGAGCAGCAACACCAGCGGTGGAGCCTCAAGTGAAGTTTGATGAGGAGGTTCCAGCCCAGACTGTGCCTGTTGTCGCGCCCCCTTTTCTCCTTCGCGGAATCGGGTTTGTGACATTCGGTTGGGACAACTCTTTCCTTTTGGGAAAGGGGTTTGCGATTTTGAAGAGTCGCCACCTAACGATTTTAAGGTGCGTTAGGGCACCTATGGGGTTCAACTACAACTATGTTCGATAACCAGAGATAGGGTAAAGGCTTGATATTATCCCAAGGGGAAGGTGTTAGGCAACCCTCAGGATCCACTAGTGTGGTTCCCGGCCAGGTGGTTCTTTGTGAATTTGTGCAATTAACAAATAAGGCTCAAATAAGAGGGGATTTTAAATACACAAGTGTTGGAAACGATAAAATAAAGCAAAGTTTTGAAGAGTTGTAACTAAGCATGCTGACGAATACAAAGGGGGTCCTAGGTTTATTTGTAATATGGATCACATCAATGCAATACCCGGTAATCACTCCTCAAAAGAGAGGCTACACTTGGTATTAGAGCACCGGTCATCATATCCATATCTACCCTTCCCACCCCGTTAAGGTATTAAAGCGCGGATTGGTCTCGACCTCTATTGCATGCTATTACCCGTCCCATTCCTATCAGTCTCGGAGGATCTTAGGACTACTATTACTATAAGAGGGAGGATTTTAGGCTGACTCTTGGGTTTTTAAAGGTAAAAAGACTAAGGCGATATTCAGAACACATAGGACTTTATATTAGGGGAAACATCTAAACAACTAAGAGGCTCATATATACCTCCTCAAGCAAAGCACATAAATAGCATGACTTAAACACATTTAGGGTCAGAATTTAAAATACTAAGACAGGGGAGTTTTGGTTGTTGAAGTAGACCCATTTATTACATAACTCAGATAAGAAGTCCGAATCAGGCCTGCCTGCTGGTTGTAGCAGTTGCTAATTAACATAAGTGGATTCAATTTTATCATCATTACCTAAGGCTTGCCTAAGTGTGTATTGATGATACCCTATAAGCATGATATCTATCACTGATTCAAAATGGCAAACCAATAACATTTTTAAACGAGCAATTTGGATTTTATAGGCATGCTTTCTAAACAACATTAATGAAAGGAGTAAATTGTTTAAACTGATTCAGAACAGTACGAGTCAAACTGATTTTAACTAAACTGGTTTTAGATCCTATAGGCATGGTATCTAATTGAGTAGGCAGGATTTATTTGATCACAACAAAATTTCTATAGGCGTGATTTCTGTAAAATATTGATATTAACCTTATAGGCATGGCATCTAATTTCGAAACTGATTCTTAACCTTGCAGATGTGATGTCTGACTATAGCCATTAGACCCTATAGGCATGATTTCTAAGTGTGGAAGTAAACGTGCAGAACTTTATTAATCAGATCCTATAGGCAGGATATCTATGTATGGAAGTAAACATGCAGAACTTCATTAATCAGATTCTATAGGCAGGATATCTAAGTGTGGAAGTAAACATGCAGAACTTTATTAATCAGATCCTATTGGCAGGATATCTAGGCGTACAAGTAAATATGTAGAACTTCATTAATCAGATCCTATACACAGGATATCTACCCTTAAAACATGCACAATTATCCCAGCCCTTTTCACTAACCAACCCCAATATTCGTTACAACTTATTACAGACCGAAATACTAAATTACATTAGAAAAGTGTAAAATAAGAAGTTACAACCATAGGAAGCCTGATTATGACTTCCTCTCTGAGTTATGGAACAAACCACCTCAAATGCCACTTGTTTCAAAGCCTTTCTCAGACCTGGGTGTGTCAAAGTTCCCTAAGGGTCTCAAGGGACCCCGGGCAGTGCTTACACCCAGGTTTGCATAACCATATAGAGATGAGTGCAGTGTAGAAGGATTAACCCTTATGTGTCCAAGTTTAGAGGGAGCTCAAGGGTCCCAAGGCCAGGCTCACACAAGAGGGGAAGAACCTAGGTTCTAAGAGTATAGTGGAAGTGCAGAAACAAAGATTTATCTAAAACCAGGTTGCGAATAGTAAAGGGTAAGGGTGATTTGAAAACAATAGTAGTAAAACTTAAACTACACAAAATCAGTAGTTGCACAAAGGGGTCAGGGGTTTTGGGAATATATTGCATGGAGCATATGACCCTAGGAGGGGTCAAGTTTGAACATGCACAACAATAGATAATACTGGCATGCCCACAAACCAGCCAGAGAACACAAACACAAAGAGGGGATGTGGGGTTTGGGATTCATACAGATAGGAGAGCATTGATCTAAAAAGGGAAAGGGACACATTTCAACATGCTAGTAATGTAACTTGATTGCGGAAACATAAGCAGAAGTGGACAAACATGAGAGAAGTTGGAACAATTACAGAAACATGTTGTTGTTGATGCTTGAAAATTAATTAGGACATACCAGTAAAGAAGCAAAGAGCAGTAAGGAAAAGTAAGCAAGATTCCACATATAGCTTTGGCTTTCAGCTGGCTAGCCAAAGCAATAGCACAAATAGCAGTAAAGAAAGAGAGAGTTTTAAGTGTGAGGGTGTGTTTTTGAACTCAAGTCATTCCTCTCTTTGAAAGAAGAGAGGATAGGTATTTATAGTTTTGTAAACAAGTGATAAGTAAGGTAATAAGTAAAGTCTTAACACAAACATGAAAATAATCCCCATTAGAATCAATTAACACAAGTGATTCCCTTTAATAAAGGAATCACTGTTTAACGGGTAGCAGCAGGTCTAATTAAGGAAAGAAAATCAATTTGAGCACAGATTGATTATTGCCATATAAGGGGTAGTAAAAGCATGAAGTAAACAATCAAGTCTAAGTACGAAAGTAAGCTTATTTTGGAAAAGATTTAGTAAGGTAAAATATCATAGCAAAGGAAAGGAATCAATTAACTCTAAACAGATGAGTAGAAATTAGGGCTTGTAAGAAACTTTGCAATCAGTCTCAATGTCAAGATCAATCAAGGAGTATCAATCAGTATATAAATAGAGTGAACAGAAACATCAGACATGCGAGGCCAAACATATTGGCAAAAGAGATAGTACAAACATATAATGGTAGCAGAAATAAGCATAGGATTCAGTAGTGAAAAATATTCGAAGCTCAGTAGTCAAGTATGTCAAGTCACATAGAATCAACAATGAAGAAGAACGTAGTACCAGGTAAGAGAAATCAGAAACAAGTAAGGTCTCACAGTAACAAGTGAGGCAAAACTTTGAGGAGCTAGGGTTTCAACACTAGTCGAGTTGAAAAGATAGTAAAACTCAGAATCAGATAAGTCACATAAAGAAAAGAGAGTCTGAAACAAAGAACCTTTAATCGAGTCAAGTATACTTTCAAACAAACAGTCTCAGACCAAAAGACCTAGGGTTTTCCACAATAATCGAGTTTAAAAGATGGTAAAACTCAGAATCAAATAAGTCAAACAAGAACGAAGAACTTAATCGAGCAAGTACACATTTAAGCATGCAATTTCAGAACTCCTATGAGACAAGAGGGAACTAGGGTTTTGACATGCTGAAGAAGAACAATATGAGAAAATCGTTTTAAACATAGCAAAATCAGAAATAATATTAAGATCAGAGAAGAAATCTTTTGAAAACTTAAAGGAAACCCTAATCGTTGAAAAGTGAAGAGTCATTTTTGAAAGAAAAGTCAATGAACCTTCGAGAAACACTTAAAAAGTTCATAGGAGGCACAGATCTAAGATAGATCTGAAAGAAATCGGAAGGTCTTAGATATTTGGGTTTCAGAAAACCCAAAAGAAATGAGAAAGATTTCGAAAGATAACGATCTAACCAGAAAAGTCAGGGATCAGCCTTGAAAGGCCATGAATGGCCAGAGAAAGGTCGTGGATGGCCGGAGAAAGGCCATGACAACAGTCGAGCGCGACTGGACCAGATTCCTTCAAGGACTGGCCATGAAACCATAGAAACAAACACCCAGGAGCCATAGAAGGCTGGTACATTTCTCAAATGACCACGAGGGGCCATGGATTTGGTAGATATTGAGGTGGGATTAGAGGGCGGCGGCTAGGGTTCAGGTGGGGTTTCAGAGAGAATTGAGAGAAAGGGGAATTCAAGGGCGGCGTTTAGTGAAGAATGAGTGGGTAAGGGGTCGTTTAGGGTTAAAAAGGAAAGGGCTAATATTGGCTGTTGATCTAAATGATCAACGGCCAGGATTGAAAGGGTTAGGTGTCGAGGCCCCTTTTTTCTCGCGAAATCGGGTTTACGACATTGGGGAAGACAACTCTATTCCCGTTTGGGAATTGGGTTTTTGGAATTGAAGAGTCGCCACCTAATGATTGAGTGCATTAGGACACAAAGAAGGGTTTTGAATTGGAAAACTAGAGTTCGGGTAAGGGCTAGAAATTATCTCGAGGGGAAGGTGTTAGGCACCCCTCAAGATCCACTAGTGTGGTTCCCGGCCATGCTATGTTATGACTTTAATGTAAATAAGTATGCAAATAAATTTACACATAAGGGTTGCTAACAAGCATGTTGGAATTTATAAACAAAGAAGGAAAAGGGATAATGCAGTAAAAAAAATAAAGGGGAGTTTTGGGTGATTGAAAAGACAGAATTTATTGATATTAAACAAAGTAACATAATTATAAATCACATGGATCATCCACAAAACACCGGTAACCAATTGTACGCGTAGTGTTATCGTGTGATCATCATCTCCATGTCTACCCTTCCTACCCCGATAAGGTATTAAGCGCGAAATGGTGTCGTTACCTACAGCGTGCTATTACCCGTCCCACCTATCAGTCCTGGAGGCTTTAGGACCACTAATCCTAAAGGGAGGGAGCTTGGCTTTTCAGAGGTTCAAAAGGTTAAAATACTAAGGCGTCAGGCAAAACACATAAGACAGTTATGGGAGCACAAAAGCAATTAAGGCTCAGACAAACCTCCTTTAATCACATAAATCATGTAGTTTAGCACGTCTTACACATACTGATTAGGTCCAAATTATACTTAACGTTAGACAGGTTGGTTCATTACATATTTTTAGACAAGAAGTTCGCATTAAGCTCGCCTGGCTGCAACTTATCGAAGACTGATGCAATTAATTAATTACTTACTTGTTTCCCTAAGTGATGACATCTACTGGTTTCAGGAATAAGGAAGTGAACTGATTACTGAAAGTTGCCAGTTTTAACAGAGTGATACGAGTTCTGCATTTGGTTACTACTGACGGACTAATCTTAAAACGAGTGATTCAGATTGGGTTAATAGTTCCTATAGGCATGCTTTCTAGCGTTGTTAATTTTAAACACTTTTTACAGGCGTAGCAAGAGTGCAGAAAATTCTACGAGCATGGTATCTAGGATGCAATTGATTATTATTTTGACCTATAACTGTTTGCCTAATGATAGATGCAAAAATGCAGAATCTTAAAGACATGGTTCCTACATGCGGAATTCCTATGAGCAGGATATCTATATGATAATCAGAGTTATTATGAGCATGATTTCTATATATATGAAAGTGCAGAATTCCTATGAGCATGGTTTCTACATATGAAAGTGCAGAATTCCTGTGAGCATGATTTCTATAGATGAAAGTGCAGAAATAAGCATGATTTCTATACGTGAAAGTGCAGAAATTCGAAGAAAAACTCCTATAGGCAGGATATCTACCCTTATGCATACACAGATAGCCCTCCCCTTTTTACTAAAACCCCATAAGTTATTACACAATTTATTACAGACCAAAATGAATCAAACAGAAAATAAAATTACATCAGAGCTTTTAAGCTGCATCCAAGGAGCCTAATTCAGACCCAAGGTCTAACAATATGATATGAGCCAACTGCCGGGATCAAGTTCCAAGGCCTTTCCCTTATCTGGAATGTGTCAAAGTTCCAAGGAGTTTCAAGAACTCCAGGCAATGCTTACACCCAGATATCATTACAGAACTGAATTAAAGTGCAGTGTGGAAGGGCCAGCCCTCCAATGTCCAAGTTCAGAGGGAACTCAAGGTCCCAAGGCAAGGCTCATTGGAGGGGGGCAGAACTTAGAATCTAGGAACAAGTGTAAGTGCAATAGAGGGAATTAAGGGATGCTAAGGCAGGCTGGTGGTCATGCCCAGCAACATAGAATGCTGGCACACCCCTGACCAGCCCACTAGCCAAACATTGGAGAGTCAGGACCTATTGAAGGTCAAACCATGGCCTGGGCAGTAATTGGGATACTGTCAGGCCAAGGTTTCAACTCAACACATAAAGGGGATTAGGGGTAGGGATTCATATGAGAACAGAAGCAAAGAAAGGAAAAATACTTAGCATAAGTTACGAAGCATGAACAACAAACCACACAAAAGAATGAGACTACAGAATAAACACATAGGGATGAGGCAAAAGTTTAAATAAAGGCATACCAGTTTCAGAAAGAGACAAGCAAAAGAGAGCAGAAGTCTTGCAAAGAAGCCACAGCACAAACAGCAAGAGAGAATACTTTGTGTGTGAGTGTGAGTGCAGAAAAGACTCCCGTGTTCGTTTTTTTTGTGTTGTGTGTTAATAAAAGAGCAGGTATTTATAGTGTGAGAAACATGCAGAAATAAGGTAAGGATTGTAATTCAGACATAGTTGGAGGAATATGTGTCTTATTAAAATCAAATCAGTATCAAAGACTTCCTTTAATAAAGCAATTAAACCAAACGGTAGCATGCAAGTGTTAAATAAGGAAAGAAATCACGCAGGGCTGGACATGACAAATAAGGAAATATTTTCAGCACAGTACGAGTATACCACATGTATTAGGGGTTAAGTTCATTAGACCTTAATTAAGGAAAGGCCTGTGAGAATCCCATACTAATGTAATTAAGGTAATGAGATCAAATCAACTTAAGTAGAAAGGCAGGGTCGAAAGAAAAATATTTCAACAAGTCCAAGAAACAAAGGAAATCAAAACAATAAAGGAAAGAATCAATTCAAGAGTGCAATCAAAGTTACACAAAGAGATTTGAAATCAGTCCACAATCAAGGTTATTTTGAGAGGGAAATTTGACCTATAAAGAGTGCATAATTATTAAGCATGCGAGGCTGGATTTAAGACAAAGAAGAGTGTCATGCAATCAAAGAAAATCAGTAAGTAGAGGACCTTAGGAACATGGTAGTCATCTCAGAGAAGAGGGAATAGCACGCGAAAGGTCAAGTAAAGAGGTCAGAATCGTATGAAGAAACAAAGTTGACACAAAGATTTTGAAACTCAGTCGAACAGTAGAGGAAGCAACTTCAGGAACTCAAATAGGTCCAAAGAGACTAGGGTTTTGAAATCAACACGTGCAGAGATAAGAAACAAACAAATCACATAACACATAACCTAAAAACTCGAATGAACCCCAAATTCTAGGGTATTTTTACCATTAATCGAGTCTAGAGATAAAGACAAGTAAGTCAAGAAAAAAGAAAATATTAATGGAATAAGTGCAGAAATCATAAAGGAACCTGTACTTCCCAGTAGAAGAAACTCATGAGTAATCATAATAAAAGATCAATCATGCAAAAAATACAGTAAAAGAACTTGTAAGAACAAGGTAGGAGAAACACAGTAGAAGAAGCACATAAGGATCATAGAAGAAACATAGTAGAAAAACATATAAGAATCACAGTAGAGCATGTTAAAAGATCAAAGAAACCCTAAATCGGGGAAGATGAAAAGGTTAAAAAGCAAGTTTTGAAAGAAACTTTTGAGAAAACGTTTGAGACCCCAAGATAAACACAGATCTAGGACAGATCTAGAGAAGTCAGAAGAACCTCAAAAGGTTAGGGTTTCAGAAGAAACCAAGAAGTGAGAAAGGCTTAGAAAACTCGTGGATCTAAGTCGGAGAAGTTAGACTCAGGCTCGAACGTCCACGATATGCCGGAGTAGAGCCGGAGACGACCATGGAACCCTGAATCGAAGGAGATCTGGGTAGAGATCTTCAAGGTCAGGCCTTGAATCTTCAGAAAATCGGTGTATAAGAGCACCAGGGGGTGGGTGTGAGATCCCTATGGCTTTGGTGGCCATAGATTCCAGTGGATCTCTGGTCTGAGGCGGCAAGAGGCGGCTAGGGTTTGAGAACCCTTGAGAGAATTTGAGAGAGTGGAGGGTTCCAGAGGCGGCGGCTGAGGAGAAATGAGGTAGGGTAAGGGGTCGTTTGAATTTAAAAAGGAAAGGGATGAGGGGAGCCGTTGATCTAAAAGATCAACGGTTGGGATTAAATGGGTTAAATGGGGACCGGGTTTGGGCATGATAAGAAAGGGTATGGGTCGGGTTATTGGGTTGTGGGATTTGGGGTTGAGATTGGGGGTCCAATTAGGGCTAAAATTGAAATACAAAAAGGGCCGTCATTTAAATAGCCAGTTTTCCCCTTTTAATTTATAAAAATAGTAAAAAAAAATAACTTGAAAATAAATTAAAGGTACTAGACCAATTAATAACATATAAATATTAATGTAAAAATACTAAAAGTGATTTTATAATTATAGAATGCTGTTAATCGTAAAATAGGCTACAATTACAATTATATGCAATTAGCTTAAAAAATACCAAATAAATGTATAAAAATATACAAAAATTACCCCAATTATATCTTAGGGTAAATATGAGAATGAAATAAATTATTCACTAAAAAATGCTAGTTTGAGAATAATTATTGAATTTTTTAATATTAAAATAGATAATAAATTGGTTTTAAAATCTTAAAAAATAAAGGAAAAATACCAAAACTTTGTGGCATGCTTATATATGGCTGTACATGCTACTTTGAAAGTATTTTACATATATAAAAATATAGGAAAAAATTGGGTACCAACATCTGCCCCTCTTTACCTGGAAAGGATGAAAGAGTAGTCGGGTAAAGATATGATGACCAATTTTGACCGCGAGAAACGACTTGCAAAGGTTTTGACCGCGCTCTGGTTTCTGAGCTGCCTACATATCCCTGGTTTTACAGGAATCAGGTCATATGTAGTTCAGGATACATCGACGGAGTATACCGATGGAGGTTTTTGAAGAGACGGGCGCAATATTTAGGTTGGGAAGGGTGGTCAGGGACTGATGGGTTGCGAGAAACCGGGGCGAGATCGCTCCTGCTATAATGGCCGTGGCCAGCTGACGTACCTGCAATTGAGTAATACAAGCATATCGTGCTGAATTTAAACGTGATGCAAGTTCCCATTGGACCATGAATGTTGTCTTTGGACGGTTAAGATGACGTCCTCAGACCATGATGTCCTAGGCCATGAAGCGCATAATAAAGGATTCGCAGGCTATGAAATGATGTTCTCGGGCTATGATAATGGTGCCTCCGAACCATAATGCCTTTGAATAATGATGTGCAGAATATAAAGCGGGGTCCTCGGGCCATGGCATGGGGTTCTCGGGCTATGAAGATGGTACCTCCGAACAATGACGCCCTTGGATAGTTTGGAGGTATTTCAGCCCAAGAGATGCAAGATTTGGCGGTATTTCAGCCCATGAAATGCAAGATTTGGCGGTATTTCAGCCCATGAAATACAAGATTTGGCGGTAAGTCGATGTGAAGGATAATGTAAATGGCGATATTTCAGCCGACAGAAATTTAAATAAAGCTGGCGATGTTTCAGCCGATGTAGAGAATGTAAATGGCGATATTTCAGCTGATAGGAATTTAAATAAAGTTGGCGATGTTTCAGCCGATGTAGAAAAATGTAAGCGATATTTCAGCCGACAGGAATTTAAATAAAGTTGGTGGTGTTTCAGCCGATGTAGAAAAATGTAAATGGAGATATTTCAGCCGACAGGAATTTAAATAAAGTTGGCGGTGTTTCAGCCGATGTGAAGAAGAAATGTAAATGGTGATATTTCAGCCGACAGAAATTTAAATAAAGCTGGCGATGTTTCAGCAGATGTAGAGAATGTAAATGGCGATATTTCAGCCGACAGGAATTTAAATAAAGTTGGCGATGTTTCAGCCGATGTAAAAAAATGTAAATGGCGATATTTCAGCCGACAGGAATTTAAATAAAGTTGGCGGTGTTTCAGCCGATGTAGATGGAGGTAGAGCTTAACCTCGGAAGGCAGAATGGTAGCCTTATGCAATGCCGAGAAAAATGCAGATGGAGACAGTGCTTAGTCTCGGAAGGCAGAAAAGTAGCCTTATGCAATGCAGAGAAAAATGCAGATGGAGATAGTGCTTAGTCTTGGAAGGCAGAAAGGTAGCCTTATGCAATGTAGAGAAAAATACAGATGGAGACAGAGCTTAGTCTCGGAAGGCAGAAAGGTAGCCTTATGCAATGCAGAGAAAAATGCAGATGGAGACAGAGCTTAGTCTCGGAAGGCAGAAAAGTAGCCTTATGCAATGCAAAGAAAAAATGCAGATGGAGACAGAGCTTAGTCTCGGAAGGCAGAAAAGTAGCCTTATGCAATGCAGAGGAAAAATGCAGATGGAGACAGAACTTAGTCTCGGAAGGCAGAAAAGTAGCCTTATGCAATGCAGAGAAAAAATGCAGATGGAGACAGAGCTTAGTCTCGGAAGGCAGAAAAGTAGCCTTATGCAATGCCTCCATAAATAATGGTGAGGAGTAACGAAATCTCTTAGCTGATGGATGATGGTCGGTAGTTGATTGTCATTGTGGCTGCTGAGAATCGTGCGCGGATAGCACTTGTAAGTGGGCGATGATTTTGAGAGTCGTATTCCTGAAAAATATGAGTTTGTAATCATATCTGATGACTTTATGTCTGGGGTGCCTGCATCCAAAGAAAGATCGTGAGTTTTGTAAAGGGGAAGGTTAGTTCGTCTTCCCGTGGACTTCGCTTGTCCTACTCGGCTCTTGCTTTCATTTGGGGTAGCGTTGCTAAACAAAGCTATTTTGACAGTAGCCATGCATGATTTAGTAAAATAATAAAACTATGATGTAAGTACATAAAGGTAAAATGGTTTTAGATGAACCGATGACTGCGACACGGTTCAAGATATGGCAACCTCTTTTGCTCCGGAATTTTGAGGGTTCTCCTCAAAATTCTGCCCCAGTTTACTGGGCTGGTGCTTCTGACGGCTGCGCGTGATGATTGGCGAAGATCAACTTTGGAATTTTGAGGGTCCTCCTCAAAATTCTGCCCCAGATTCCAATGGGGGGGGGGGGGTGGAATTTTTATTGAATTATGACCGAACCCATAAGGCTGCCTACGTATCCCCTCTTAAACGGGAATCAGGTCAGACGTAGTTCAAATTACATCATAAAGGAATCATAATGGTTACAGATAGTATCGCTTCACTGCATCTGAATTGATCGGCTTTGGCCAATCTTCTCCATCCATTTCTGCGAGTATGAGGGCTCCCCCGGTTAGAACCTGGTGAACCATGTACGGACCTTGCCAGTTGGGAGAGAATTTCCCTTTGGCTTCATCTTGATGCGGAAAAATCTTTTTCAGTACTAACTGTCCTAGCGCGAATTGTCTTGGCCTGACTCTCTTATTGAAGGCTCTGGTCATTCTGTTCTGATAAAGCTGACCATGGCAAATTGCATTCAATCTTTTTCCGTCTATAAGGGCTAATTGCTCATAGCGACTCTTTACCCATTCTGCATCTTCAAGTTCTGCTTCCCGCATAATTCTCAGGGAGGGAATCTCTACCTCGGCTGGGATGACTGCCTCGGTACCGTAAACCAACATATAGTGTGTCGCCCCAGTTGATGTGCGGACTGTGGTACGGTATCCCAATAAAGCAAAGGATAGCTTTTCATGCCACTGCTTGTGTTTCTCTATCATTTTCCTTAGTATCTTCTTAATTTTCTTATTGGCCGCTTCTACGGCTCCATTCATATGAGGTCTGTAGGCTGTAGAATTCTTGTGTCTAATCTTAAATGTCTCACACATTGCTTTCATCAGATCACTGTTGAGATTGGAACCATTGTCAGTGATGATTGACTCTGGGACGCTGAACCGGCAAATGATACGGACGCGAACGAAGTCTACCACAACCTTCTTGGTTACTGCCTTATACGATGCTGCTTCAACCCATTTGGTAAAATAATCAATTGCCACCAGAATGAAACTGTGTCCGTTTGATGCGGCAGGCTCGATAGGTCCGATGACATCCATTCCCCAAGCGGCGAACGGCCATGGCGAGCTTGTTGCATTAAGCTCATTAGGAGCCACCTTTATCATATCTGCATGAATCTGGCAGCGATGGCACTTTCGAACATATTGGATGCAGTCCATCTCCATAGTCATCCAAAAATAACCAGCTCGGAGTATTTTCTTGGCTAAGACGAAACCATTCATATGCGGGCCACAGGTCCCTGCATGAACCTCCTCCAACAACCTGGATGCTTTCTTTGCCTCGACACACCTTAGTAATCCCAAATCGGGAGTCCTCCTGTACAAGATTCCTCCGATGTGAAAGAAGTGATTGGATAACCTCCGCAGTGTGCGGTTTTGAGTAGTGTTTGCAAGCTCTGGATACTCTCCTGTTGACAGATACTTCTTAATGTCATGGAACCATGGCTTTCCGTCTGCTTCTTCCTCGACATGAGCACAGTAGGCAGGTTGATCCTGGATTTTTATCGGGATAGGATCAATGAAGTTCTTATCTGGATGCTGAATCATGGATGATAGAGTGGCCAATGCGTCAGCAAACTCATTCTAAACTCTGGGGACATGCCGGAATTCTGTCTTTGTAAACCTCTTCCTCAACTCTTGTACATGATGCAAGTATGGGAGTATTTTGGAGTTCTTGGTTGCCCACTCTTCTCGAACCTGATGTATGAGCAAGTCTGAATCCCCGATCACTAGTAACTCCTGAACGTTTATATCAATGGCCAGCTTGAGCCCAAAGATGCAGGCTTCGTACTCGGCCATGTTGTTGGTGCACGGGAACCTGAGTTTGGCGGACACCGGGTAATGCTGACCTGTTTCTGATACTAGAGCCGCTCCTATGCCAACTCCTTTAAGTTTGCCGCTCCATCGAAAAACATTCTCCAGCCATCATAGGATTCTGCAATGCCTTCTCCTATGAAAGAAACCTCCTCATCAGGAAAATACGTCTTTAGAGGCTAGTATTCTCCGCCCACGGGGTTTTCGGCAAGATGATCGGCTAGTGCTTGTCCTTTGATCGCTTTCTGTGTCACGTAGACAATATCGAACTCACTCAACAGAATTTGCCATTTGGCCAGCCTGCCCATGGGCATGGGCTTCTGGAAGATGTACTTCAGCGGATCCATCCTTGATATGAGATAAATGGTATGGGCACAGAAATAATGCCTCAACTTCTGAGCTACCCAAGTCAGAGCACAACAGGTGCGTTCTAGCAGGGAATACCGGGCCTCGTACGGGGTGAACTTCTTACTGAGATAGTAGATGGCTTGCTCCTTTCTCCCCGTTTCATCATGTTGTCCCAAAAACACAACCAAATGCTCCATCCAGTACTGCAAGGTAGAGCAATAGCGGTCTACCTGGTTCGGGAGGAACCAGGACTGGCGGCGTTGACAGGTATTCCTTGATTCTGTCGAAAGCCTTTTGACAATCATCGGTCCATTTAGTGGCGGCGTCCTTTTTCAACATCTTAAAGATTGGTTCGCAAATGACTGTGGACTGGGATATGAACCGGCTGATGTAGTTGAGTCTCCCCAAGAAACACATAACCTCTTTCTTGTTCTTTGGCGGTGGCAATTCCTGAATGGCCTTAACCTTTGACGGATCGAGTTCTATTCCCCGTCGACTTACGATGAACCCAAGCAATTTTCCGGCTGGAACCCCGAAAGCGCACTTGGCGGGATTCAGTTTTAGGTTATACCTTCTTAATCTGTTGAAGAACTTTCTTAAATCTCCTATATGGTCAGTGGCTTTCCTGGATTTGATGATGACATCATCTACGTACACCTCGATCTCTTTGTGTATCATGTCATGGAAAATAGTAGTCGTGGCCCTCATGTAGGTGGCCCCAGCATTCTTTAATCCAAACGACATCATCTTGTAACAATACATTCTCCACGGCATAATGAAAGCTGTCTTTTCCGCGTCTTCTTCGTCCATCCATATCTGATGATATCCAGCAAAACAATCTACAAATGACTGCAACTCGCGCTTGGCGCAGTTGTCGATAAGGATGTGTATGTTCGGCAAGGGGAAGTCGTCTTTCGAACTAGCCCGGTTGAGGTCCCGGTAGTCGACACAGACTCTGACCTTCCTGCCCTTCTTTGGCACTGGCACAATGTTGGCTAACCATGTCGGATACTCCACTACCCTGAGGACCTTGGCTTTGACTTGTTTAGTAACTTCTTCTTTGATTTTCAAACTCATGTCTGGCTTGAACTTTCTGAGCTTCTGTTTTACCGGCGGACATGTCGGATCTGTTGGCAATTTGTGAGCTACAATAGATGTACTGAGACCGGTCATATCATCATATGACCAGGCAAATACGTCCTCATATTCTTTTAAGAACTCTGTGTACTCTTCCTTTTCTGACGGTGACAGGTGAACACTGATGCGCGTTTCCTTGACATTCTCTGTATCCCCCAGGTTGACGACCTCGGTCTCGTCCAGGTTAGACTTAGGTCTATTCTCAAAGTCCTCGACCTCTTTAACGATCTCTTCTGGTATCTCATCCTCTTCTGAGTCTATATCCGTTTTTTGCGTTATCTCGTCGCATGTCACATTCATCGGTTCATCAAGATAAGTAATAATAATGCTTTTGGGGAGGGGAATAAAAATAAAAGTAAAAACAACAAAAGGTAACAAGTTAGTGCGGATTCTGAGAAAAAAATATTGCGGTATTTAAACACATAGTATAAAAATATAAATCGTGTCCTAAATTGGGTGCCTCGCTGTGCCCGAGGTAGGCCTAAGGACAAGTTGATTTGGAGAACTTATAATGCTAAATGCCTCATTCTATTGATAAAAACAAGACGAATCCCAAAACGACACTAAAGTTGCATAAGTAAAAATGTCACTAATGGCCATTGGCCTTATTACATTCAAAAAACGAAAAAGGAAAGGAGACTCCTAACTATTTGGTCCCAGAAGGACCTTCCCCAGACTCGGCATCCTTGGCTCTATCGAATAGCGTCACCAGCTCACGCAATCTCAGCAGAAGATAGGCCCTAGCCAAATGTCCTCCTTCATTTCCCTCGGCGTTTTGGCAATTCTCGATCCTCCGGATGAACTTCCCTTCCAGCTCTACTAACCCTCGCTCCAAATGCCTAGGTGCTTGTTGGCTCTAATAGCCATATCCTTCCATTCCTCGATCAACTTTTGATTAGCCTCCTGAATCTCCTGATGCTCACTCTCGCACTCCCTGATCCTTTTGCGCAACTGATTGTACTTAACCTGTATCTCAGCCCTTTCGTCGATGACCCTGTGACCTCGAACAGACCTGGGCTGTCCTAACCCAGCATGATCTTCCTCCAGCCAACCTGGATAGTATGCGGTGTAGCCGGCATGATACCTGTCAGGTTCTATGGAATCCCTCTCCAGGACGATCTTGTTGTTCCATATTTGTTGAGCTTGGCATTTGTATGGGCTGTCGTCGTCTTGGAAATCAGCCCTGAAATGACTCATCTTCTCGACCTTTGGTATGACTTACTTCCTACCTGCCTGCTTCATGACTCGGAGAGGGACATAGGGATAAGTTCCCCTCAAACCAATGAGTATAAGGAATGGAGCGTCCCGAGAGCGGATAATGAATTCTCCAGTGGGGAACCATTCGAACATCCACTGTACCTTGTCTTCTTTCAAGTTTTCAAACAATTCTACCCACCCTCGAGCATCCCCTGGCCGAGCAAACATGTCAGGCATATAGTTCATTTTATTGGGATGGTGAAAGGCTATATGATCGTTCCACGGCCTTCGCGGAAGCTCTTGACGGTATCGACCCTTTGGGAGATGTTCTATATGCCAGAGTTGGAGTAATAAGTTGCATCCCTCGAAATGACTGGCCCCTCGTTGACAATTTTCCAAAGCTCAGTAGTCTCCGCAACAATCATGGGCACTATGGTGAAATGTTGCCCTTCAATCCCCTCCATTAGTGTCTTGGCGACCATGGCTAGTCGGGTATGGATCCTAGCCTTCTTCATGGGAAACACTATCATTCCCAGGAAGCAGAACATGAAGACGAAAACTCTCCTGTGGATATGCCCCAATGATGTGAGGGTGAATTCGTCTGGATAGGTGCGGTAGGACTTGCTATGACCGTACCTCTCGTACAGGTAGTCGAAAGGAACATAGGAGTCCTTCAAACAAGTCAAATCTGAATTTTTCTTCAACCCCATCATTTTGAAGAAACCTTTACCCTTGCGGTTTTCTGGCATGAGCAAACCCGGAGTCTCCCAAGGAATACTGGCTGAATCTCCTATTTCCTCGAGCAGCGGGGTCATTTCAAGGTCCCCAAATCGAAATACCGATCTATCACTGTCCCAGAACAATGTCGCAGCCTCTATGATTTTGTTGTCCGGTTGAATTTCCAAAGGAGAGGGTAAGTTTCCCAAATGCTTGCGGACGAGAGTCCGGTCACTGGAATGAAGGTCCTCCCACCATCTTAGCAACCTCGGATGAATATTGGTTACCATGCCGAATCTGGGGACTTCTTGCCTAATTTTCTGCAAAACAAAGCGTTAGTCCCTCACCCCCGCCGGACTCGACTATTTAAATCAATAATTAGCATTAACAGCATTTAGTTCTCTAAATAAATGCACAGAGTATGGTGTTGTCCGTTTGGGTCCCAGGGGAACCCAGTGGACTTTGGATAAGGCCATCTTAAAGAGTCATTATGTGGACAAAATAACTGACTCGACTAGGTTTGACAGTGATGCATGAACAGTTAAATAGAATAAGGTTTCTATGGGGTGCTAGACCGGTACCCTTGAGCGGACAACTCAAGAGGGAAAGGCACGGAACCGTTGACTGCACCGCTGATCGACTAGTTTTACCGCAAATACGCCTTTGCCAAAATTTAGGGGGTAATAATATTGGAAGAGCGCAACCACTCATCAAGCGTTGCTATGGTATTTGTTTGGCACGAGTGGAATATGATGTTGAAAAATGCAACAAATTGCCACGTATTTTCACGTTCATAATGATTACAATAATTGCTCGGAAATTACAATGGTATTGAAGAAAAACAGTAAATGAAAGCGTTAAAGAAAAAAAAAATGAAACAAAAAGGCAAGTCAGTTTCGAGTAAAGGTATTAAACAAAGCAGTAAAGAAAGCAGTAAAGTCACATATAACATGAAGTGGTAAAAGCCTAAAGATTCCCCAGCAGAGTCGCCATGCTGTCGAGGCCCCCTTTTTCTCGCGAAGTCGGGTTTACGGCATTCGGGAAGACAACTCTATTCCCGTTTGGGAATTGGGTTTTTGGAATTGAAGAGTCGCCACCTAATGATTGAGTGCATTAGGACACTAAGAAGGGTTTTGAATTGGAAAACCAGAGTTCGGGTAAGGGCTAGAAATTATCTCGAGGGGAAGGTGTTAGGCACCCCTCAAGATCCACTAGTGTGGTTCCCGGCCATGCTATGTTGTGACTTTAATGTAAACAAGTATGCAAATAAATTTACACATAAGGGTTGCTAACAAGCATGTTGGAATTTATAAACAAAGAAGGAAAAGGGATAATGCAGTAAAAAAAATAAAGGGAAGTTTTGGGTGATTGAAAAGACAGAATTTATTGATATTAAACAAAGTAACATAGGGCAAGGGGTCCTAGGTTTATAAATCACATGGATCATCCACACAACACCGGTAACCAATCGTACGCATAGTGTTATCGTGTGATTGATAATAGGCGAAATCTAGGTGATTTAGCTATTGTTTATGCTTCCGCTTAATTACATTTCAATGACATAATATGGTTATTTGATGAAAAATAGGCTCTAATTGTGATTTGCGTACATTGCAGGGTGAGGAGCTTATATGGTGCTTTCAAGAGGTTATTGGAATGATTGATGAGCAAAAAATGATCCCTCGGAGTTGAGTGCGTGCAAGAACAAGATGAAAAATTGGAAGAAATCAAACCCCAGGCGTGTGAAGTCCGCGCGAAGTCGCGCAGAGGTCGCGCGTATTACAAGCCAAGACAGAAAGGCTCGCGAAAACCGCGCGAAAGGCGCGCAAAGTCGCACGGTGCCGTCCGAAAAAGAGCTAGTTAGGGGTAAACTTGGAAATTTGGAAAGAAACCTACTTAACCTATATAAAGTCAATCTCGCCCAAGGTCAAATCATCAAGGTTTTCATAATTTAGTGCAAGAAATTGAGAGGCAAGAGGCAAGGAGGAGTTTGGACTATCAAGTTCTTCTTTTCTTCACTTAGTCTTTGCTATTTTGTGATGAAATTGAACCTAATTGTGATGCATACTAGCATGAGTAGCTAAAACCCATTATTCTGGGGTTGTGATTTAGCCATGAATATTGTTGTTTGATATTAACTTAACCTTGATTATAATTCGTTCAATTATGGTTGTTTCTTCAATTCTGTGTTTAATTGCTTAATTGTCTGGCCAGAAGTTAGGTTCTATTTACTATCTATGCTATGCTTGGGAAAGCCGTGTTTAGATTAGAGAAGAATTGAAGAGAGCATGATCTTAACCCTTAGGGGGAGCGGATTTGTGGTTAGGATAGGAATATACCTAATCACCGTGCTTAATTAAATATCGTAATCTTAATGCGTTATTAATAGATTAATTCCATAGGTGATTTAGGCATTAATCTATTGAGGATAGGTGAGTAGGACTTCGGGAGAAGGCTATGAGAACACTTATGGATTAATTAGCAACCATGAGTGAATTATATGAAAAGGGAGAGTTAATTAGAACACAATACGATTGGTGAATCGATCACAACCCTGGAATACTTGTCTCTATTGAATACATAACAATCAACTCGTTACTTGATAATTTAGTTGTTACTTAGAATTATAGTTTGCATAATTAGACTCTTGAACCTGAATTTAGCTTGACGGAATAACAATATTGGTGTGTTAGTGAGTAGTTGATATAAGTCTCTGTGGGTTCGACACTCGACTTATCATTTTATTACTTGTACGACCACGTATACTTGCGTGTGCATTTGGGAGCAACAAGTTTTTGGCGCCGTTGCCGGGGACTTAATATTAGCTACTTGCTAGTTTTTGCTTTAATTGTTTATTTCGTTGAGCCTAATGTTACTTGATTGTTTCTCGGATCTCAGGAACTTTGATTGAATGCATAGGATCAGAAGCCAGGACCGACTTCAAGGCTTTGATCCGGAACCTGAGAGAACATTTCACAGGAGGTTGAGGGAAGCAAGGGACACGAATAATATTCAAGCACTTGTTCAATTTCCTGTGGACATGGCAGAGGAGCAACCCATGGCTGTTCAGGAGGTGGCGATGCCCAGCATTGCTAATGTCACCTCCAGTATAGTGAAACCCAGGATCACTGGGCACTTTGAGCTGAAACAAAGCATGATCCAGCTGCTTCATGCAAACGGGCAATTTATGGGTCTTCCACACGAGGATCCACAACAGCACATTCTGAACTTCTTGGAGATTAGTGATACTTATATCACTAACGGGGTCACTCCAGATTATGCGAGACTCACACTTTTTCCATTCTCTCTGTTCGGTGAGGCTAAGCGATGGCTAAAGGCAGAACCAGCAAATTCTATTACATCATGGAACGATTTGGCAAGAAAATTTCTGGCACGGTTCTTTCCTTCAGGCAAAACTGCAAAGATCAGAAATGAGATAGTTGCCTTCAAACAGAAAGCGGGAGAATCTTTATACTCAGCTTGGGAAAGGTTCAAGGGGCTACTCAGGGACTGTCCTCATCACAATCAGACGAATGAAGTGCTAGCTCACACATTCATAGAAGGATTACATTCTGAAACAAAGATTGTGGTAGATGCTGCAGCTGGGGGTCAAGTGTTATAGAAAAGCTTTGACGAGATATATGCATTACTGAACAAATTCTCCAAGAGCAATCCGGATTGGCAAGGAGAGATGGGTAGACACACAGTGCAAAAGTCTGCAGGGGTTCTTGAGTTAGATGCCATCTCAACATTATCCGCGCAGATTGCTACGCTGGCCAATCAAGTCAACCAGATGAACTTGAATATAAACAAGCAACAAGTACAACCGATACAACAGGTTCAAGCTTTTTGTGAAATATGTGGAGAGGGACACACGAGCGACATATGTCGCGCAAATCCAGAGTCTGTCTGCTTCGTGGGTAATTCAAATAGGGGCCAAGCAAATCAATATGGGAACACTTACAATCCCAATTGGACGAACCACCCAAACTTCTCTTGGGGTGGAAACCAGGGCACTCAGAATCAATACAGGCCTCAAGCACCTCAACAGCAATATAGACCACCTCAGGGTGAACAACAAGCGAGTCCTACAAGCCACCTTGAAGACATGTTTAAAAAAATGATGGCTGAACAGCAAACCCTCGTCACTACAGTGAGAAATTTGGAGCGTCAAATGGGATAGCTTGCCAGTGCTCAAAACACTAGACCAGCTGGAGCTCTTCCAAACGACACTGAAGCAAATCCTAAGGCGGCCCTTAATGCCGTGTCGTTGAGGAATGGGAGACAACTAGAGGAAGTTCCTCCTAAAAAGAGGAAACAGGTGACTTTTACTGAGAGGCCAGCCATTATAGAATCAACACCAGAGAAAGCCACGGAGCCAGAGAAGTCAGCTGGAGAGGCGGTGGATGAGCAGCCCCCACAATTGGTTGCAAGGCCACCACCTCCATTCCCTCAAAGATTGCAGAAATTAAAAGACAATGCCGCATATAAAAAGTTTCTTGATATCTTGAAGCAGGTGCAGATTAATATTCCATTGGTTGACATCTTACAAGAAATACCCAAATATGCAAAGTACATCAAGGATATTATGGCAAATAAAAGGAGGCTGACCGAGTTCGAGACTGTGGCACTCACTGAGGAGTGCAGTTCCAGAATTCAAGGCAAGTTACCTCACAAAATTGAAGGATCCAGGTAGTTTTACTATCCACATCTCCATTGGTAAATATGCTGTTGGGCGAGCTTTATGTGATCTTGGAGCAAGCATCAATTTGATGCCGCTATCTGTGTTCAGACAGTTGGGGTTGGGTGAACCACGCCCAATGACAGTTATCTTACAGTTAGCTGATCACTCCCTTGCTCATCCTGAGGGAGTGATTGAAGATGTGCTAGTTCAAGTGGGTTCTTTCATATTCCCTGCGGATTTCATCATCCTGGATTAAGAGCCTGATCAGGAAGTCCCATTTATTTTAGGGCGTCCATTCTTAGCCACAGGCCGAGCTATTATTGATTTCTGCGCAGGAAAGATGACGATGAGAGTAGGTGACCGAGTGGAGGTATTCTATGTTTATAGAGCACTGAAGTTACCAGCTCATTATGAAGAGTTATCCATGATCTCTATGGTGGAAAGTGATGCTACATCGTTAGTACCCTATATGAGCCCTGCAGATCCTGTTGAACGAGTATTGATTGGGGATGTAGAAAATAGTGAAGATGAAAGAATAGGAGAAATCGAGCAAGTGCTAGATATGTCCTGCAGTTATGTACATGGGTTCAGAAAATTTGAAGAGATGGACAGGCCTGTTACTCTGACCCTCCCCAGGCCATCTATTGAAGAAGCTCCGAAGCTAGAACTCAAGCCAATTCCAGTGCATCTGCGCTATGCTTATTTGGGAAACTCTGAGACACTGCCCGTAATTATTTAATCCAGCTTGACCTGCACTCAAGAAGAAAAATTGCTCAGAGTCCTCCACGAGCATAAAAAGGCCATTGGGTGGACTATAGCTGACATCAAAGGTATTAGTCCATCGTTTTGCATGCATAAAATCTTTTTAGAGGACGGACACCGCCCCAGTGTAGAGCAGCAAAGGAGATTGAATCCTATCATGAAAGAGGTGGTGAAAAAGGAAGTAATCAAGTTGCTCGATGCGGGTATCATATTTCCCATTTCTGATAGCAACTGGGTAAGCCCGGTTCAATGTGTGCCCAAAAAGGGAGGAATAACTATAGTTGAGAACGAGAAGAACGAGCTAATCCCCACTCGCACTGTTACGGGCTGGAGAGTCTGCATTGATTATAGAAGGCTCAATAAGGCAACTCGCAAGGACCACTTCCCACTCCCATTCATCGATCAAATGCTAGACAGTTTAGCCGGGCATGAATATTACTGCTTCCTCGATGGTTATTCAGGATACAATCAGATTGTCATATGCCCAGAGGACCAGGAGAAGACTACTTTTACTTGTCCTTATGGCACTTTTGCCTTCAAGCGAATGCCATTTGGTCTTTGTAATGCACCGGCTACC